>NW_026600354.1:160000-305000 GCF_029448725.1 Salvelinus fontinalis | reverse complement strand
CCTCTAGGCTACAGAGAGCTGGTAGTCCCATCCACCACACTACCAGGTGGGTGGTATAGAGGAGACGGACCCACTGGTTGTCCTCTAGGTTACAGAGAGCTGGTAGTCCCATCCACCACACTACCAGGTGGGTGGTATAGAGGAGACAGACCCACTGGTTGTCCTCTAGGTTACAGAGAGCTGGTAGTCCCATCCACCACACTACCAGGTGGGTGGTATAGAGGAGATGGACCCACTGGTTGCCCTCTAGGTTACAGAGAGCTGGTAGTCCCATCCACCAAACTACCAGGTGGGTGGTATAGAGGAGACGGACCCACTGGTTGTCCTCTAGGTTACAGAGAGCTGGTAGTCCCATCCACCACACTACCAGGTGGGTGGTAGAGAGGAGACTGACCCACTGGTTGTCCTCTAGGTTACAGAGAGCTTGTAGTCCCATCCACCACACTACCAGGTGGGTGGTTTAGAGGAGACAGACCCACTGGTTGCCCTCTAGATTACAGAGAGCAGGTAGTCCCATCCACCACACTACCAGGTGGGTGGTATAGAGGAGACAGACCCACTGGTTGTCCTCTAGGCTACAGAGAGCTGGTAGTCCCATCCACCACACTACCAGGTGGGTGTTATAGAGGAGATGGACCCACTGGTTGCCCTCTAGGTTACAGAGAGCTGGTAGTCCCATCCACCAAACTACCAGGTGGGTGGTATAGAGGAGACGGACCCACTGGTTGTCCTCTAGGTTACAGAGAGCTGGTAGTCCCATCCACCACACTACCAGGTGGGTGGTAGAGAGGAGACTGACCCACTGGTTGTCCTCTAGGTTACAGAGAGCTTGTAGTCCCATCCACCACACTACCAGGTGGGTGGTTTAGAGGAGACAGACCCACTGGTTGCCCTCTAGATTACAGAGAGCAGGTAGTCCCATCCACCACACTACCAGGTGGGTGGTATAGAGGAGACGGACCCACTGGTTGTCCTCTAGGTTACAGAGAGCTGGTAGTCCCATCCACCACACTACCAGGTGGGTGGTATAGAGGAGACAGACCCACTGATTGTCCTCTAGGTTACAGAGAGCTGGTAGTCCCATCCACCAAACTACCAGGTGGGTGGTATAGAGGAGACAGACCCACTGGTTGTCCTCTAGGTTACAGAGAGCTGGTAGTCCCATCCACCACACTACCAGGTGTGAAATAGGGAAGGGACTAAGGGGGTATACTAATTTGGTATAGATCAGACTTAACCCACTCCATTAAATTAATCAAAACAGCAAAATGGTACATTTGGGTAGAATCCTACCTACAGTATATCCACCCCCCACATAGCTGTCTGTCAATATATCATTTCCCCATATGGGACACACAGGGGACTCAGACAAAAGCGATAATCTAGAAGCACATTAGAGAACAATCCCAGATGCTGCAAACCCTTCTCCTCTCCTATGTGGATGCCCCTTCTCCTCCTATGTGGAGGCCTCTTCTCCTCTCCTATGTGGAGGCCTCTTCTCCTCTCCTATGTGGAGGCCTCTTCTCCTCTCCTATGTGGAGGCCTCTTCTCCTCTCCTATGTGGAGGCCTCTTCTCCTCTCCTATGTGGAGGCCTCTTCTCCTCTCCTATGTGGAGGCCCCTTCTCCTCTCCTATGTGGAGGCCCCTTCTCCTCTCCTATGTGGAGGCCTCTTCTCCTCTCCTATGTGGAGGCCTCTTCTCCTCTCCTATGTGGAGGCCTCTTCTCCACTCCTATGTGGAGGCCTCTTCTCCACTCCTATGTGGAGGCCTCTTCTCCACTCCTATGTGGAGGCCTCTTCTCCTCTCCTATGTGGAGGCCCCTTCTCCTCTCCTATGTGGAGGCCTCTTCTCCACTCCTATGTGGAGGCCTCTTCTCCACTCCTATGTGGAGGCCTCTTCTCCTCTCCTATGTGGAGGCCTCTTCTCCTCTCCTATGTGGAGGCCTCTTCTCCTCTCCTATGTGGAGGCCTCTTCTCCTCTCCTATGTGGAGGCCCCTTCTCCACTCCTATGTGGATATAATTTCACGGATGTGTCCCAAATGACGTCCTATTCCCTCTATAGTGCACTACTGTAGACCAGAGCCCTATGGAACCCTATTCCCTATATAGTGCACTACTTTAGACCAGAGCCCTATGGCACCATATTCCCTATATAGTGCACTACTTTAGACCAGAGCCCTATGGAACCCTATTCCCTATATAGTGCACTACTTTAGACCAGAGCCCTATGGAACCCTATGCCCTATGTAGTGCACTACTTTAGACCAGAGCCCTATAGAACCCTATTCCCTATATAGTGCACTACTATAGACCAGAGCCCTATGGAACCCTATGCCCTATGTAGTGCACTACTTTAGACCAGAGCCCTATAGAACCCTATTCCCTATATAGTGCACTACTTTTGACCAGGGCCTTAAATGCGTTTGCATCTGCGTTCTATTAATATTCATGCATGAATTAACTTAGACTCAAAGCCAATTTTCTGTCCATCTGGGTTATGGCTGGTGGAGGTAATGAATATGTTTTATTTGTGAGGCAGTGATACATCATGAATTTCCTCTCCTCTCTTTCCTGCTCTATCTTGAATGAGAGAGCGAGAGAGAGAGTGAGAGACCACGAGAGAGTGAGAGAGAGAGCGAGAGAGAGAGGTAGTGGGTGAGAGAGAACGAGAGAGTGAGAGAGCGGGAGAGAGGTAGTGGGTGAGAGAGAACGAGAGAGTGAGAGAGAGAGCGAGAGAGAGAGGTAGTGGGTGAGAGAGCACGAGAGAGTGAGAGAGCAGGAGAGAGGTAGTGGGTGAGAGAGAACGAGAGAGTGAGAGAGCGAGAGAGAGAGGTAGTGGGTGAGAGAGCACGAGAGAGTGAGAGAGCGGGAGAGAGGTAGTGAGCAAATGAGCTCTCGCATTTTTCAGCATGTTTTTACAAAAAAAATAGATAAACTTGGATTTTTCCACCAGGACATATACAGGATACTACCCTCCACAACACTATGTCACCAGGACATATACAGGATACTACCCTCCACAACACTATGTCACCAGGACATATACAGGATACTACCCTCCACAACACTATGTCACCAGGACATATACAGGATACTACCCTCCACAACACTATGTCACCAGGACATATACAGGATACTACCCTCCACAACACTATGTCACCAGGACATATACAGGATACTACCCTCCACAACACTATGTCACCAGGACATATACAGGATAATACCCTCCACAACACTATGTCACCAGGACATATACAGGATAATACCCTCCACAACATAACCTTCACTATGTCACCAGGACATATACAGGATACTACCCTCCACAGCACTATGTCACCAGGACATATACAGGATACTACCCTCCACAACATAACCTTCACTATGTCACCAGGACATATACAGGATACTACCCTCCACAACACTATGTCACCAGGACATATACAGGATACTACCCTCCACAACACTATGTCACCAGGACATATACAGGATACTACCCTCCACAACACTATGTCACCAGGACATATACAGGATACTACCCTCCACAACACTATGTCACCAGGACATATACAGGATAATACCCTCCACAACATAACCTTCACTATGTCACCAGGACATATACAGGATACTACCCTCCACAGCACTATGTCACCAGGACATATACAGGATACTACCCTCCACAACATAACCTTCACTATGTCACCAGGACATATACAGGATACTACCCTCCACAACACTATGTCACCAGGACATATACAGGATACTACCCTCCACAACACTATGTCACCAGGACATATACAGGATACTACCCTCCACAACACTATGTCACCAGGACATATACAGGATACTACCCTCCACAACACTATGTCACCAGGACATATACAGGATACTACCCTCCACAACACTATGTCACCAGGACATATACAGGATAATACCCTCCACAACATAACCTTCACTATGTCACCAGGACATATACAGGATACTACCCTCCACAGCACTATGTCACCAGGACATATACAGGATACTACCCTCCACAACATAACCTTCACTATGTCACCAGGACATATACAGGATACTACCCTCCACAACACTATGTCACCAGGACATATACAGGATACTACCCTCCACAACACTATGTCACCAGGACATATACAGGATACTACCCTCCACAACACTATGTCACCAGGACATATACAGGATACTACCCTCCACAACACTATGTCACCAGGACATATACAGGATACTACCCTCCACAACACTATGTCACCAGGACATATACAGGATACTACCCTCCACAACACTATGTCACCAGGACATATACAGGATACTACCCTCCACAACACTATGTCACCAGGACATATACAGGATACTACCCTCCACAACACTATGTCACCAGGACATATACAGGATACTACCCTCCACAATACTATGTCACCAGGACATATACAGGACACTACCCTCTACAACACTATGTCACCAGGACATAGACAGGATACTACCCTCCACAACATAACCTTCACTATGTCACCAGGACATATACAGGATACTACCCTCCACAACACAATGTCACCAGGACATATACAGGATACTACCCTCCACAACACTATGTCACCAGGACATATACAGGATACTACCCTCCACAACACTATGTCACCAGGACATATACAGGATACTACCCTCCACAACACTATGTCACCAGGACATATACAGGATACTACCCTCCACAACACTATGTCACCAGGACACTACCCTCCACAACATAACCTTCACTATGTCACCAGGACATAGACAGGATACTACCCTCCACAACACTATGTCACCAGGACATATACAGGATACTACCCTCCACAACACTATGTCACCAGGACATAGACAGGATACTACCCTCCACAACACTATGTCACCAGGACATAGACAGGATACTACCCTCCACAACACTATGTCACCAGGACATATACAGGATACTACCCTCCACAACACTATGTCACCAGGACATAGACAGGATACTACCCTCCACAACACTATGTCACCAGGACATATACAGGATACTACCCTCCACAACACTATGTCACCAGGACATATACAGGATACTACCCTCCACAACACTATGTCACCAGGACATATACAGGATACTACCCTCCACAACACTATGTCACCAGGACATATACAGGATACTACCATCCACAACACTTTGTCACCAGGACATATACAGGATACTACCCTCCATAACACTATGTCACCAGGACATATACAGGATACTACCCTCCACAACACTATGTCACCAGGACATATATAGGATACTACCCTCCACAACACTATGTCACCAGGACATATACAGGATACTACCCTCCACAACACTATGTCACCAGGACATATACAGGATATTACCCTCCACAACACTATGTCACCAGGACATATACAGGATACTACCCTCCACAACACTATGTCACCAGGACATATACAGGATACTACCCTCCACAACATAACCTTCACTATGTCACCAGGACATATACAGGATACTACCCTCCACAACACTGTGTCACCAGGACATATACAGGATACTACCCTCCACAACACTATGTCACCAGGACATATACAGGATACTACCCTCCACAACATAACCTTCACTATGTCACCAGGACATATATAGGATACTACCCTCCACAACACTGTGTCACCAGGACATATACAGGATACTACCCTCCACAACACTATGTCACCAGGATATATACAGGATTCTACCCTCCACAACATAACCTTCACCATGTCACCACGACATATATAGGATACTACCCTCCACAACACTATGTCACCAGGACATATACAGGATATTACCCTCCACAACACTATGTCACCAGGACATATACAGGATACTACCCTCCACAACACTGTCACCAGGACATATACAGGATACTACCCTCCACAACACTATGTCACCAGGACATATACAGGATACTACCCTCCAAAACACTATGTCACCAGGACATATACAGGATACTACTCTCCACAACACTATGTCACCAGGACATATACAGGATACTACCCTCCACAACACTATGTCACCAGGACATATACAGGATACTACCCTCCACAACACTATGTCACCAGGACATATACAGGATACTACCCTCCACAACACTATGTCACCAGGACATATACAGGATACTACCCTCCACAACACTATGTCACCAGGACATATACAGGATACTACCCTCCACAACACTATGTCACCAGGATATATACAGGATTCTACCCTCCACAACATAACCTTCACCATGTCACCACGACATATATAGGATACTACCCTCTACAACATAACCTTCACTTTGTCACCAGGACATATACAGGATACTACCCTCCACAACACTATGTCACCAGGACATATACAGGATACTACCCTCCACAACATAACCTTCACTATGTCACCAGGACATATACAGGATACAACCCTCCACAACATAACCTTCACTATGTCACCAGGACATATACAGGATACAACCCTCCACAACACTATGTCACCAGGACATATACAGGATACTACCCTCCACAACACTATGTCACCAGGACATATACAGGATACTACCCTCCACAACATAACCTTCACTATGTCACCAGGACATATACAGGATACTACCCTCCACAACACTATGTCACCAGGACATATACAGGATACTACCCTCCACAACACTATGTCACCAGGACATATACAGGATACAACCCTCCACAACACTATGTCACCAGGACATAGACAGGATACTACCCTCCACAACACTATGTCACCAGGACATATACAGGATACTACCCTCCACAACACTATGTCACCAGGACACTGCCCTCCACTATGTCACCAGGATACTACCCTCCACTATGTCACCAGGACATATACAGGATACTACCCTCTACAACACTATGTCACCAGGACATATACAGGATACTGCCCTCTACAACACTATGTCACCAGGACATATACAGGATACTACCCTCCACAACACTATGTCACCAGGACATATACAGGATACTACCCTCCACAACACTATGTAACCAGGACATATACAGGATACTACCCTCCACAACACTATGTCACCAGGACATATACAGGATACCACCCTCCACAACACTATGTCACCAGGACATATACAGGATACTACCCTCCACACCACTATGTCACCAGGACATATACAGGATCTAACCCTCTACAACACTATGTCTCCAGGACATATACAGGATACTACCCTCCACAACACTATGTCACCAGGACATATACAGGATACTACAATCCACAACACTATGTCACCAGGACATATACAGGATACTACCCTCCACAACACTATGTCACCAGGACATATACAGGATACTACCCTCCACAGCACTATGTCACCAGGACATATACAGGATACTACCCTCCACAACATAACCTTCACTATGTCACCAGGACATATACAGGATACTACCCTCCACAACACTATGTCACCAGGACATATACAGGATACTACCCTCCACAACACTATGTCACCAGGACATATACAGGATACTACCCTCCACAACACTATGTCACCAGGACATATACAGGACACTACCCTCCACAACACTATGTCACCAGGACATATACAGGATTCTACCCTCCACAACATAACCTTCACCATGTCACCACGACATATATAGGATACTACCCTCTACAACATAACCTTCACTTTGTCACCAGGACATATACAGGATACTACCCTCCACAACACTATGTCACCAGGACATATACAGGATACTACCCTCCACAACATAACCTTCACTATGTCACCAGGACATATACAGGATACAACCCTCCACAACATAACCTTCACTATGTCACCAGGACATATACAGGATACAACCCTCCACAACACTATGTCACCAGGACATATACAGGATACTACCCTCCACAACACTATGTCACCAGGACATATACAGGATACTACCCTCCACAACATAACCTTCACTATGTCACCAGGACATATACAGGATACTACCCTCCACAACACTATGTCACCAGGACATATACAGGATACTACCCTCCACAACACTATGTCACCAGGACATATACAGGATACTACCCTCCACAACACTATGTCACCAGGACATATACAGGATACTACCCTCCACAACATAACCTTCACTATGTCACCAGGACATATACAGGATACTACCCTCCACAACACTATGTCACCAGGACATATACAGGATACTACCCTCCACAACACTGTGTCACCAGGACATATACAGGATACTACCCTCCACAACACTATGTCACCAGGATATATACAGGATTCTACCCTCCACAACATAACCTTCACCATGTCACCACGACATATATAGGATACTACCCTCCACAACACTATGTCACCAGGACATATACAGGATATTACCCTCCACAACACTATGTCACCAGGACATATACAGGATACTACCCTCCACAACACTGTCACCAGGACATATACAGGATACTACCCTCCACAACACTATGTCACCAGGACATATACAGGATACTACCCTCCAAAACACTATGTCACCAGGACATATACAGGATACTACTCTCCACAACACTATGTCACCAGGACATATACAGGATACTACCCTCCACAACACTATGTCACCAGGACATATACAGGATACTACCCTCCACAACACTATGTCACCAGGACATATACAGGATACTACCCTCCACAACACTATGTCACCAGGACATATACAGGATACTACCCTCCACAACACTATGTCACCAGGACATATACAGGATACTACCCTCCACAACACTATGTCACCAGGATATATACAGGATTCTACCCTCCACAACATAACCTTCACCATGTCACCACGACATATATAGGATACTACCCTCTACAACATAACCTTCACTTTGTCACCAGGACATATACAGGATACTACCCTCCACAACACTATGTCACCAGGACATATACAGGATACTACCCTCCACAACATAACCTTCACTATGTCACCAGGACATATACAGGATACAACCCTCCACAACATAACCTTCACTATGTCACCAGGACATATACAGGATACAACCCTCCACAACACTATGTCACCAGGACATATACAGGATACTACCCTCCACAACACTATGTCACCAGGACATATACAGGATACTACCCTCCACAACATAACCTTCACTATGTCACCAGGACATATACAGGATACTACCCTCCACAACACTATGTCACCAGGACATATACAGGATACTACCCTCCACAACACTATGTCACCAGGACATATACAGGATACAACCCTCCACAACACTATGTCACCAGGACATAGACAGGATACTACCCTCCACAACACTATGTCACCAGGACATATACAGGATACTACCCTCCACAACACTATGTCACCAGGACACTACCCTCCACTATGTCACCAGGATACTACCCTCCACTATGTCACCAGGACATATACAGGATACTACCCTCTACAACACTATGTCACCAGGACATATACAGGATACTGCCCTCTACAACACTATGTCACCAGGACATATACAGGATACTACCCTCCACAACACTATGTCACCAGGACATATACAGGATACTACCCTCCACAACACTATGTAACCAGGACATATACAGGATACTACCCTCCACAACACTATGTCACCAGGACATATACAGGATACCACCCTCCACAACACTATGTCACCAGGACATATACAGGATACTACCCTCCACACCACTATGTCACCAGGACATATACAGGATCTAACCCTCTACAACACTATGTCTCCAGGACATATACAGGATACTACCCTCCACAACACTATGTCACCAGGACATATACAGGATACTACCCTCCACAACACTATGTCACCAGGACATATACAGGATACTACCCTCCACAACACTATGTCACCAGGACATATACAGGATACTACCCTCCACAGCACTATGTCACCAGGACATATACAGGATACTACCCTCCACAACACTATGTCACCAGGACATATACAGGATACTACAATCCACAACACTATGTCACCAGGACATATACAGGATACTACCCTCCACAACACTATGTCACCAGGACATATACAGGATACTACCCTCCACAGCACTATGTCACCAGGACATATACAGGATACTACCCTCCACAACATAACCTTCACTATGTCACCAGGACATATACAGGATACTACCCTCCACAACACTATGTCACCAGGACATATACAGGATACTACCCTCCACAACACTATGTCACCAGGACATATACAGGATACTACCCTCCACAACACTATGTCACCAGGACATATACAGGACACTACCCTCCACAACACTATGTCACCAGGACATATACAGGATTCTACCCTCCACAACATAACCTTCACCATGTCACCACGACATATATAGGATACTACCCTCTACAACATAACCTTCACTTTGTCACCAGGACATATACAGGATACTACCCTCCACAACACTATGTCACCAGGACATATACAGGATACTACCCTCCACAACATAACCTTCACTATGTCACCAGGACATATACAGGATACAACCCTCCACAACATAACCTTCACTATGTCACCAGGACATATACAGGATACAACCCTCCACAACACTATGTCACCAGGACATATACAGGATACTACCCTCCACAACATAACCTTCACTATGTCACCAGGACATATACAGGATACAACCCTCCACAACATAACCTTCACTATGTCACCAGGACATATACAGGATACAACCCTCCACAACACTATGTCACCAGGACATATACAGGATACTACCCTCCACAACACTATGTCACCAGGACATATACAGGATACTACCCTCCACAACATAACCTTCACTATGTCACCAGGACATATACAGGATACTACCCTCCACAACACTATGTAACCAGGACATATACAGGATACTACCCTCCACAACACTATGTCACCAGGACATATACAGGATACTACCCTCCACAACACTATGTCACCAGGACATATACAGGATACTACCCTCCACACCACTATGTCACCAGGACATATACAGGATCTAACCCTCTACAACACTATGTCACCAGGACATATACAGGATACTACCCTCCACAACACTATGTCACCAGGACATATACAGGATACTACCCTCCACAACACTATGTCACCAGGACATATACAGGATACTACCCTCCACAACACTATGTCACCAGGACATATACAGGATACTACCCTCCACAGCACTATGTCACCAGGACATATACAGGATACTACCCTCCACAACACTATGTCACCAGGACATATACAGGATACTACAATCCACAACACTATGTCACCAGGACATATACAGGATACTACCCTCCACAACACTATGTCACCAGGACATATACAGGATACTACCCTCCACAGCACTATGTCACCAGGACATATACAGGATACTACCCTCCACAACATAACCTTCACTATGTCACCAGGACATATACAGGATACTACCCTCCACAACACTATGTCACCAGGACATATACAGGATACTACCCTCCACAACACTATGTCACCAGGACATATACAGGATACTACCCTCCACAACACTATGTCACCAGGACATATACAGGACACTACCCTCCACAGCACTATGTCACCAGGACATATACAGGATACTACCCTCCACAACATAACCTTCACTATGTCACCAGGACATATACAGGATACTACCCTCCACAGCACTATGTCACCAGGACATATACAGGATACTACCCTCCACAACACTATGTCACCAGGACATATACAGGATACTACCCTCCACAACACTATGTCACCAGGACATATACAGGATACTACCCTCCACAACACTATGTCACCAGGACATATACAGGATACTACCCTCCACAACACTATGTCACCAGGACATATACAGGATACTACCCTCCACAACACTATGTCACCAGGACATATACAGGATACTACCCTCCACAACACTATGTCACCAGGACATATACAGGATATTACCCTCCACAACACTATGTCACCAGGACATATACAGGATACTACCCTCCACAACACTATGTCACCAGGACATATACAGGATACTACCCTCCACAACACTATGTCACCAGGACATATACAGGATATTACCCTCCACAACACTATGTCACCAGGACATATACAGGATACTACCCTCCACAACACTATGTCACCAGGACATATACAGGATACTACCCTCCACAACATAACCTTCACTATGTCACCAGGACATATACAGGATACTACCCTCCACAACACTATGTCACCAGGACATAGACAGGATACTACCCTCCACAACACTATGTCACCAGGACATATACAGGATACTACCCTCCACAACACTATGTCACCAGGACATATACAGGATACTACCCTCCACAACACTATGTCACCAGGACATATACAGGATACTACCCTCCACAACACTATGTCACCAGGACATATACAAGATACTACCCTCCACAACACTATGTCACCAGGACATATACAGGATACTACCCTCCACAACACTATGTCACCAGGACATATACAGGATACTACCCTCCACAACACTATGTCACCAGGACATAGACAGGATACTACCCTCCACAACACTATGTCACCAGGACATAGACAGGATACTACCCTCCACAACATAACCTTCACTATGTCACCAGGACATATACAGGATACTACCCTCCACAACACTATGTCACCAGGACATATACAGGATGCTACCCTACCACAACACTATGTCACCAGGACAGATACAGAATACTACCCTCCACAACACTATGTCACCAGGACATATACAGGATACTACCCTCCACAACACTATGTCACCAGGACATATACAGGATACTACCCTCCACATCACTATGTCACCAGGACATATACAGGCTACTACCCTCCACAACATAACCTTCACTATGTCACCAGGACATATACAGGATACTACCCTCCACAACACTATGTCACCAGGACATATACAGGATACTACCCTCCACAACATAACCTTCCCTATGTCACCAGGACATATACAGGATACTACCCTCCACAACACTATGTCACCAGGACATATACAGGATACTACCCTCCACAACACTATGTCACCAGGACATATACAGGATACTACCCTCCACAACATAACCTTCCCTATGTCACCAGGACATATACAGGATACTACCCTCCTCAACACTATGTCACCAGGACATATACAGGATACTACCCTCCACAACACTATGTCACCAGGACATATACAGGATACTACCCTCCTCAACACTATGTCACCAGGACATATACAGGATACTACCCTCCTCAACACTATGTCACCAGGACATATACAGGATACTACCCTCCACAACACTATGTCACCAGGACATATACAGGATATTACCCTCCACAACACTATGTCACCAGGACATATACAGGATACTACCCTCCACAACACTATGTCACCAGGACATATACAGGATACTACCCTCCACAACACTATGTCACCAGGACATATACAGGATACTACCCTCCACAACACTATGTCACCAGGACATATACAGGCTACTACCCTCCACAACACTATGTCACCAGGACATATACAGGATACTACCCTCCATAACACTATGTCACCAGGACATGTACAGGATACTACCCTCCACAACACTATGTCACCAGGACATATACAGGCTACTACCCTCCACAACACTATGTCACCAGGACATATACAGGATACTACCCTCCATAACACTATGTCACCAGGACATATACAGGATACTACCCTCCACAACATAACCTTCACTCTAAATCAAATTTCAAACCACCTGATGTTGGACACAATTACCTGGAAGCATTCCTACTACCAAAATATGTTTCATCCTGATGGTTATACAACAAATGCTCTGGCAAACCCACGACCAGCAACAGAAGCAAAACAGAAACCTGAAAACACCGTCCAACCTGGAACTGAGGGAGTAATGTTTAGTCTGAAGCTACTTTTATAGCCAAGAAGAAAAATAAATTAGAATAATATTAGAAGGCGAGGAAATTGTACAAAAAGAACCTCCTTATGGAAAATCAAGAGACACTTCTTGCTGACTGCTTTCAAAATAGGAATAAAAGCAACTTAAAATTACCTACAGACCATCCCCTGGCATGGTGCTATATTAACCAGACCATCCCCTGGCATGGTGCTATATTAACCAGACCATCCCCTGGCATGGCACAGTGCTATATTAACCAGACCATCCCCTGGCACAGTGCTATATTAACCAGACCATCCCCTGGCATGGCACAGTGCTATATTAACCAGACCATCCCCTGGCATGACACAGTGCTATATTAACCAGACCATCCCCTGGCACAGTGCTATATTAACCAGACCATCCCCTGGCACAGTGCTATATTAACCAGACCATCCCCTGGCATGGCACAGTGCTATATTAACCAGACCATCCCCTGGCATGGCACAGTGCTATATTAACCAGACCATCCCCTGGCACAGTGCTATATTAACCAGACCATCCCCTGGCATGGCACAGTGCTATATTAACCAGACCATCCCCTGGCATGGCACAGTGCTATATTAACCAGACCATCCCCTGGCATGGCACAGTGCTATATTAACCAGACCATCCCCTGGCATGGCACAGTGCTATATTAACCAGACCATCCCCTGGCATGACACAGTGCTATATTAACCAGACCATCCCCTGGCATGGCACAGTGCTATATTAACCAGACCATCCCCTGGCATGGCACAGTGCTATATTAACCAGACCATCCCCTGGCATGGTGCTATATTAACCAGACCATCCCCTGGCATGGCACAGTGCTATATTAACCAGACCATCCCCTGGCATGGCACAGTGCTATATTAACCAGACCATCCCCTGGCATGGCACAGTGCTATATTAACACAGACCATCCCCTGGCATGGCACAGTGCTATATTAACCAGACCATCCCCTGGCACAGTGCTATATTAACCAGACCATCCCCTGGCATGTTGCTATATTAACCAGACCATCCCCTGGCATGGCACAGTGCTATATTAACCAGACCATCCCCTGGCATGGCACAGTGCTATATTAACCAGACCATCCCCTGGCATGGCACAGTGCTATATTAACCAGACCATCCCCTGGCATGGCACAGTGCTATATTAACCAGACCATCCCCTGGCATGGCACAGTGCTATATTAACCAGACCATCCCCTGGCACAGTGCTATATTAACCAGACCATCCCCTGGCATGGCACAGTGCTATATTAACCAGACCATCCCCTGGCATGACACAGTGCTATATTAACCAGACCATCCCCTGGCACAGTGCTATATTAACCAGACCATCCCCTGGCACAGTGCTATATTAACCAGACCATCCCCTGGCATGGCACAGTGCTATATTAACCAGACCATCCCCTGGCATGGCACAGTGCTATATTAACCAGACCATCCCCTGGCACAGTGCTATATTAACCAGACCATCCCCTGGCATGGCACAGTGCTATATTAACCAGACCATCCCCTGGCATGGCACAGTGCTATATTAACCAGACCATCCCCTGGCATGGCACAGTGCTATATTAACCAGACCATCCCCTGGCATGGCACAGTGCTATATTAACCAGACCATCCCCTGGCATGACACAGTGCTATATTAACCAGACCATCCCCTGGCATGGCACAGTGCTATATTAACCAGACCATCCCCTGGCATGGCACAGTGCTATATTAACCAGACCATCCCCTGGCATGGTGCTATATTAACCAGACCATCCCCTGGCATGGCACAGTGCTATATTAACCAGACCATCCCCTGGCATGGCACAGTGCTATATTAACCAGACCATCCCCTGGCATGGCACAGTGCTATATTAACACAGACCATCCCCTGGCATGGCACAGTGCTATATTAACCAGACCATCCCCTGGCACAGTGCTATATTAACCAGACCATCCCCTGGCATGTTGCTATATTAACCAGACCATCCCCTGGCATGGCACAGTGCTATATTAACCAGACCATCCCCTGGCATGGCACAGTGCTATATTAACCAGACCATCCCCTGGCATGGCACAGTGCTATATTAACCAGACCATCCCCTGGCATGGCACAGTGCTATATTAACCAGACCATCCCCTGGCATGGCACAGTGCTATATTAACCAGACCATCCCCTGGCATGACACAGTGCTATATTAACCAGACCATCCCCTGGCATGGCACAGTGCTATATTAACCAGACCATCCCCTGGCATGGCACAGTGCTATATTAACCAGACCATCCCCTGGCATGGCACAGTGCTATATTAACACAGATCATCCCCTGGCATGGCACAGTGCTATATTAACCAGACCATCCCCTGGCATGGCACAGTGCTATATTAACCAGACCATCCCCTGGCATGTTGCTATATTAACCAGACCATCCCCTGGCATGGCACAGTGCTATATTAACCAGACCATCCCCTGGCATGGCACAGTGCTATATTAACCAGACCATCCCCTGGCATGGCACAGTGCTATATTAACCAGACCATCCCCTGGCATGACACAGTGCTATATTAACCAGACCATCCCCTGGCATGACACAGTGCTATATTAACCAGACCATCCCCTGGCACAGTGCTATATTAACCAGACCATCAGACCCTGACCATAGCCTCCACATCACAGCAGAACAGACAAATGAAGAACCCCAAGCTCAGGGGATCCCACCCCCTATAAGCACCCCAGCCACCCTGATAGCAGCCGCCCCCCACTGAAGACATACACAAGGCACAGATTGTCCTCCGTATGGACTCAAACGGGAAATATATACAAGAAAATAAACTTTTTCCCAAACACAGCGTCTAAACTCTAGTGTCCAAACACCCAGCGCTCCCTAGACCTTCTGTCTGAGAACCAACTAGGTTCACCCAGCGCTCCCTAGACCTTCTGTCTGAGAACCAACTAGGTTCACCCAGCGCCCCCTAGACCTTCTGTCTGAGAACCAACTAGGTTCACCCAGCGCCCCCTAGACCTTCTGTCTGAGAACCAACTAGGTTCACACAGCGCCCCCTAGACCTTCTGTCTGAGAACCAACTAGGTTCACCCAGCGCTCCCTAGACCTTCTGTCTGAGAACCAACTAGGTTCACCCAGCGCCCCCTAGACCTTCTGTCTGAGAACCAACTAGGTTCACCCAGCGCCCCCTAGACCTTCTGTCTGAGAACCAACTAGGTTCACCCAACGCCCCCTAGACCTTCTGTCTGAGAACCAACTAGGTTCACCCAGCCACATAATAATACACACAGGCACAAACAACCTGAGAACACAGCAGGAAAGGGTGGCCACAGCACTCAAGGGAGTAATTGAAAAAGCTTATTCCACTTTCCCCAACACGCAAGTGGTTCTCCACCTTCCTACCTCAACAAGACTTCCACCCTGCTACCATGCAGCGGTGAAAACACAAGCATTTCCCGTGACTGTGGCTCAAAACCAAATGTTTTCCTGGCCCACCACTCCACCCTGGACCAGCCTTTACAACCAGGTCCACCTCTACAAGGCAGCAGTGCCCACCTTTATGACCAGGTCCACCTCTACAAGGCAGCAGAGCCCACCTTTACAAGGCAGCAGAGCCCACCTTTATGACCAGGTCCACCTCTACAAGGCAGCAGAGCCCACCTTTATGACCAGGTCCACCTCTACAAGGCAGCAGGGCCCACCTTTATGACCAGGTCCACCTTTACAAGGCAGCAGAGCCCACCTTTATGACCAGGTCCACCTCTACAAGGCAGCAGAGCCCACCTTTACAAGGCAGCAGAGCCCACCTTTATGACCAGGCCCACCTCTACAAGGCAGCAGGGCCCACCTTTATGACCAGGTCCACCTTTACAAGGCAGCAGAGCCCACCTTTATGACCATGTCCACCTTTACAAGGCAGCAGAGCCCACCTTTATGACCAGGTCCACCTTTACAAGGCAGCAGAGCCCACCTTTATGACCAGGTCCACCTTTACAAGGCAGCAGAGCCCACCTTTACAAGGCAGCAGAGCCCTCCTTTATGACCAGGTCCACCTTTACAAGGCAGCAGAGCCCACCTTCATGACCAGGTCCACCTCTACAAGGCAGCAGGGCCCACCTTAATGACCAGGTCCACCTCTATAAGGCAGCAGTGCCCACCTTTATGACCAGGTCCACCTCTACAAGGCAGCAGGACGCTAAAGGAAATCGCCCTCAACCACAGCCCACAGGTTGAAATATCAAAACAAACTCTGAACCAATTATATTTATTTGGGGACAAGTCAAAAAGCACTAAACATTTATGGCAATTTAGCGAGCTAGCATGCTGTTCCTAGCTAATTTGTCCTGGTATTTAAACATTGGGCTCTATGGTAGACTAGGGCTCTATGGTGGACTAGGGCTCTATGGTGGACTAGGGCTCTATGGTGGACTAGGGCTCTATGGTGGACTATATGGTGGACTAGGGCTCTATGGTGGACTAGGGCTCTATGGTGGACTAGGGCTCTATGGTGGACTAGGGCTCTATGGTGGACTATATGGTGGACTAGGGCTCTATGGTGGACTAGGGCTCTATGGTGGACTAGGGCTCTATGGTGGACTATATGGTGGACTAGAGCTCTATGGTGGACTAGAGCTCTATGGTGGACTAGAGCTCTATGGTGGACTAGAGCTCTATGGTGGACTAGGACTATGGTTGGCTATAAATGGGAATGGAGTTTGACTAGGGCCCTGTGTTTGACTATACATGGGAATAGAGTTTGACTTGGGCCCTGGGGTTGACTATAAATGGGAATAGAGTTTGACTAGGGCCCTGTGGTTGACTATAAATGAGAATAGAGTTTGACTAGGGCCCTGTGGTTGACTATACATGAGAATAGAGTTTGACTAGGGCCCTGTGGTTGACTATACATGGGAATAGAGTTTGACTAGGGCCCTGTGGTTGACTATACATGAGAATAGAGTTTGACTAGGGCCCTGTGGTTGACTATACATGGGAATAGAGTTTGACTAGGGCCCTGTGGTTGACTATACATGGGAATAGAGTTTGACTAGGGCCCTGTGGTTGACTATACATGGGAATAGAGTTTGACTAGGCCTTGTGGTTGACTATAAATGAGAATAGAGTTTGACTAGGGCCCTGTGGTTGACTATAAATGAGAATAGAGTTTGTTGATGATGCTAACAGTCTGTAATGAAGGAACCACGGGTTCCACCAGGGAACCACGGGTTCCACCAGGGAACCACGACTGCACAGTGGGCTGTTTCAGCCATGGTCAAATTTGCATATTGATGACATAGGACAGGGGCTACTTTCAAAGCTGTGATGAAGCACCTTCAAAATATGACCTCTCTTAGCTCATTTGCTCTCTCTCACACACACACACACACACACACACACACACACACACACACACAAAGTACTCTCCCGCCTGTCCGTGTTTCAGTAGTCTGAAGTCATCTTCAATTAGATAGTGTTCAACCCGGTCTCTCCCTGAGGGCTGCTGGACCGGGTCCAACCCTGTCTCTCCCTGAGGGCTGCTGGACCGGGTCCAACCCTGTCTTTCTCCCTGAGGGCTGCTGGACCGGGTCCAACCCTGTCTTTCTCCCTGAGGGCTGCTGGACCGGGTCCAACCCTGTCTCTCCCTGAGTGCTGCTGGACCGGGGAGGAGGAGGGGTGGAAGAGGGTGGAGGAAGAGGAGGAGTAGGAGTGGAGTGGTGGAGGAGGAGGAGGAGTGGAGCGGTGAAGGAGGAGGAGGAGGAGTGGAGCGGTGGAGGAGGAGTGGAGCGGTGGAGGAGGAGGAGGAGGAGGAGGAGGAGGAGGAGGAGGAGGAGTGGAGCGGTGGAGGAGGAGTGGAGCGGTGGAGGAGGAGTGGAGCGGTGGAGGAGGAGTGGAGCGGTGGAGGAGGAGGAGGAGTGGAGCGGTGGAGGAGGAGGAGGAGGAGTGGAGCGGTGAAGGAGGAGGAGGAGGAGTGGAGCGGTGGAGGAGGAGGGGAGCGGTGGAGGAAGAGTGGAGTGGAGCGGTGGAGGGGAGTGGAGCGGTGGAGGAGGATGAGGAGTGGAGCGGTGGAGGAGGAGGAGGAGGAGGAGGAGTGGAGCGGTGGAGGAGGATGAGGAGTGGAGCGGTGGAGGAGGAGGATGTGTAGAGCAGTGGAGGAGGAGGATGTGTAGAGCAGTGGAGGAGGAGTGGAGCGGTGGAGGAGGAGTGGAGCGGTGGAGGAGGAGGAGGAGGAGGAGTGGAGCGGTGGAGGAGGAGGAGGGGAGGAGGAGGAGTGGAGCGGTGGAGGAGGAGGAGGAGGAGTGGAGCGGTGGAGGAGGAGTGGAGCGGTGGAGGAGGAGGAGGAGTGGAGCGGTGGAGGAGGAGGAGGAGTGGAGCGGTGGAGGAGGAGGAGGAGTGGAGCGGTGGAGGAGGAGGAAGAGTGGAGTGGAGCGGTGGAGGAGGAGGAGGAGGAGTGGAGCGGTGGAGGAGTGGAGCGGTGGAGGAGGAGGAGGAGTGGAGCGGTGGAGGAGGAGGAGGGGTGGAGCGGTGGAGGAGGAGGAGGAGTGGAGCGGTGGAGGAGGAGGAGGAGTGGAGCGGTGGAGGAGTGGAGCGGTGAAGGAGTGGAGCGGTGAAGGAGTGGAGCGGTGGAGGAGGAGGAGGAGGAGGAGGAGGAGTGGAGCGGTGGAGGAGTGGAGCGGTGGAGGAGGAGGAGGAGGAGTGGAGCGGTGGTGGAGGAGTGGAGCGGTGAATGAGGAGGAGGAGGAGGAGTGGAGCAGGAGGAGGAGGAGGAGTGGAGCGGTGAAGGAGGAGGAGGAAGAGTGGAGCGGTGGAGGAGGAGGGGGAGGAGTGGAGCGGTGGAGGAGGAGGGGGAGGAGTGGAGCGGTGGAGGAGGAGGAGGAGTGGAGCGGTGGAGGAGGAGGAGGAGTGGAGCGGTGGAGGAGGAGGAGGAGTGGAGCGGTGGAGGAGGAGGAGGAGTGGAGCGGTGGAGGAGGAGGAGGAGGAGGTGTGAAGCAGTGGAGGAGGAGGAGGAGTGGAGCGGTGGAGGAGGAGGAGGAGTAGGAGTGGAGCGGTGGAGCGGTGGAGGAGGAGGAGGAGGAGGAGTGGAGCAGGAGGAGGAGTGGAGCGGTGAAGGAGGAGGAGGAAGAGTGGAGCAGTGGAGGAGGAGGAGGAGTGGAGCGGTGGAGGAGGAGGGGGAGGAGTGGAGCGGTGGAGGAGGAGGAGGAGTGGAGCGGTGGAGGAGGATGAGGAGTGGAGCGGTGGAGGAGTGGAGCGGTGGAGGAGGGGAGCGGTGGAGGAGGAGGAGGAGTGGAGCGGTGGAGGAGGAGGAGGAGTGGAGCGGTGGAGGAGTGGAGCGGTGAAGGAGTGGAGCGGTGAAGGAGTGGAGCGGTGAAGGAGTGGAGCGGTGGAGGAGGAGGAGGAGGAGGAGGAGTGGAGCGGTGGAGGAGTGGAGCGGTGGAGGAGGAGGAGGAGGAGTGGAGCGGTGGTGGAGGAGTGGAGCGGTGAATGAGGAGGAGGAGGAGGAGTGGAGCAGGAGGAGGAGGAGGAGTGGAGCGGTGAAGGAGGAGGAGGAAGAGTGGAGCGGTGGAGGAGGAGGAGGAGGAGTGGAGCGGTGGAGGAGGAGGGGGAGGAGTGGAGCGGTGGAGGAGGAGGAGGAGTGGAGCGGTGGAGGAGGAGGAGGAGGAGGAGCGGTGGAGGAGGAGGAGGAGTGGAGCGGTGGAGGAGGAGGAGGAGTGGAGCGGTGGAGGAGGAGGAGGAGTGGAGCGGTGGAGGAGGAGGAGGAGGAGGAGGTGTGAAGCAGTGGAGGAGGAGGAGGAGTGGAGCGGTGGAGGAGGAGGAGTAGGAGTGGAGCGGTGGAGCGGTGGAGGAGGAGGAGGAGGAGGAGGAGTGGAGCAGGAGGAGGAGGAGTGGAGCGGTGAAGGAGGAGGAGGAAGAGTGGAGCGGTGGAGGAGGAGGAGGAGTGGAGCGGTGGAGGAGGAGGAGGAGTGGAGCGGTGAAGGAGGAGGAGGAAGAGTGGAGCGGTGGAGGAGGAGGAGGAGTGGAGCGGTGGAGGAGGAGGGGGAGGAGTGGAGCGGTGGAGGAGGAGGAGGAGTGGAGCGGTGGAGGAGGATGAGGAGTGGAGCGGTGGAGGAGTGGAGCGGTGGAGGAGGGGAGCGGTGGAGGAGGGGAGCGGTGGAGGAGGAGGGGGAGGATGTGTAGAGCGGTGGAAGAGGGGAGCGGTGGAGGAGGAGGAGGATGTGTAGAGCGGTGGAGGAGGAGGAGGAGGTGAAGAGCGGTGGAGGAGGAGGAGGGGTGGAGGAGGAGATGGGGTGGAGGAGGAGGAGGAGGAGATGGGGTGGAGGAGGAGGAGGAGGAGATGGGGTGGAGGAGGAGGAGGAGATGGGGTGGAGGAGGAGGAGGAGGAGGTGGAGGAGGAGGAGGGGTGTCGACTCTAAACACGTCGGGTCACACCTAGAGGCAACAGAAATGATGCACACAGCAGTACGTAGCCTCTCCATCGGGCCCCGCTAAGTCCCCTGTCTGTGACATATGTCAGTCCCAATCTGTTCAGTGGGAAGCTGGGAGCGCACCTCCCTAACATAACATATCACTGCGACAGGCGAGCGCACACACACACACACACTGCAGCAGGGACAGAGCAGAGGGCTGCCTGCGAACACAAAGCACTAGCTGCATCCCGCTCACTGCTAATTGGTGTTTTAGTAACAACACCATCTGCCCTAACCTAGCAGACTAACACAGTCTTTCCAGAACGACAGCAGCTACTTTCTCCTGAACACATTCACAAGCAATCCACCACGTACCGCCAGCCTCAAGGCTGAGGTTACACACACACACACACACACACACACACACACACAGCCTAGTTCAACACGGAGTCTAGGACAATCCAAAATCTGCGTTGCGTAGAACAGACTAAATCACAGAAACCAGAGCGGTATTCAGTCATATATATATGTACATGGTCTGAGAAGAAACACATTGGATGAGAAAGCCAGAGGAGACGAGGACGTGAGGAGTACGCAATCGAGATCTTCCCACAGAATCCTACTCATTACTCCATGTGCTGGCTCACAGCTGGGAGGCAGTCCGATGCCAATACTACAATACCGGGTGCAAAACATACCTGGGTGTCCCGGACGGACTTATTGTATTGAATAGAACGGGTGTTCCCATTCAAGACGATGATGTCATAATGGCTGGACTGTCGGCCTTTACAAGAGTATCCATAGGAGCAAAGCAGGAAGTGGACCCATCAATCTGGGCTGTGATTTGTTGAACAAACTCAGCTGACATTACAAAAAAAATTCATTCCAACACATGAGCCACATCAGATAACATCATTTGAATGAACATTTAACATTACCATGGAAATTGTTGCATCAAGCATGGCAAGTGGGACAAAGGCACCAAGTCTGGAACCAACAGGACCCGGAACAGCTTCAACCCCCAAGCCATAACACTATTAAATAGTTAAATAGTTAATTAATCAATAGCTACACAGACTACCTGCATTGACCCTTTTTCCACCAACTCTTTTGACTCATCAGATACGCTGCTGTTACTATTCACTATCTGTCACTTTATTCCTAGTTATATGTACATATCTACCTCAATTACCTCATACCCCTACACTTGGTACTGGTACCCTGTGTTTATAGCCAAGTTACTATCTCGTACCTCTACACATCGACTCTGTACTGGTACTCCATGTATACACCACCGTTCAAAAGTTTGGGGTCATTTAGAAATGTCCTTGTTTTTGAAAGAAAAGCACATTTTTGTCCATTAAAATAACATCAAATTGATCAGAAATACAGTGTAGACATTGTTAATGTGGTAAATGACTATTGTACCTGGAAACAGCAGATATTTAATGGAATATCTCCATAGGCGTACAGAGGCCCGTTATCAGCAACCATCACTCCTGTGTTCCAATGACACGGTGTGTTAGCTAATCCAAGTTTATCATTTTAAAAGGCTAATTGATCATTAGAAAACCCTTTTGCAATTATGTTAGCACAGCTGAAAACTGTGTCCTGATTAAAGAAGCAATAAAAAACTGGCCTTCTTTAGACTAGTTGAGTATCTGTAGCATCAGCATTTGTGGGTTCGATTACAGGCTCAAAATGGCCAGAAACAAAGACCTTTCTTCTGAAACTCGTCATTCTATTCTTGTTCTGAGAAATGAAGGCTATTCCATGCGAGAAATTGCCAAGAAACTGAAGATCTCGTACAACGCTGTGTACTACTCCCTTCACAGAACAGTGCAAACTGTCTCTAACTAGAATAGAAAGAGGAGTGGGAGGCCCCGGTGCACAACTGAGCAAGAGAACAAATACATTAGAGTGTCTAGTTTGAGAAACAGTTGCCTCACAAGTCCTCAACTGGCAGCTTCATTAAATAGTACCCGCAAAACACCAGTCTCAACGTCAACAGTGAAGAGGCGACTCCGGGATGCTGGCCTTCTAGGCAGAGTTGCAAAGAAAAAGCCATATCTCAGACTGGCCAATAAAAATAAAAGATTAAGATGGGCCAAAGCACACAGACACTGGACAGAGGATCTCTGCCTAGAAGGCCAGCATCCAGAGTCCCCTCTTCACTGCTAACGTTTGTGGTACTATTTAATGAAGCTGCCAGTTGAGGAGTCTATATCTATCTATAACTATCATATTTCAATCATATATCTATCTATATCTATCATATATCTATCTATAACGATCATATATCTATATCATATATCTATCTATATCTATATATAACTATCATATATCTAACACTATCATATATCTATCATATATCTATCACTATCATTATCATATATCTATCATATATCTATCTATCACTATCATATATCTATCAATAACTATCATATATCTATCACTATCATATATCTATCACTATCATATATCTATCACTATCATATATCTATCACTATCATATATCTATCACTATCATATATCTATCTATAACTATCATATATCTATCTATAACTATCATATATCTATCTATCTATAACTATCATATATCTATCTATAACTATCATATATCTATCATATATCTATCTATCACTATCATATATCTATCTATAAGTATCATATATCTATCATATACACTGCTCAAAAAAATAAAGGGAACACTTAAACAACACAATGTAACTCCAAGTCAATCACACTTCTGTGAAATCAAACTGTCCACTTAGGAAGCAACACTGATTGACAATAAATTTCACATGCTGTTGTGCAAATGGAATAGACAAAAGTTGGAAATTATAGGCAATTAGCGAGACACCCCCAATAAAGGAGTGGTTCTGCAGGTGGTGACCACAGACCACTTCTCAGTTCCTATGCTTCCTGGCTGATGTTTTAGTCACTTTTGAATGCTGGCGGTGCTTTCACTCTAGTGGTAGCATGAGACGGAGTCTACAACCCACACAAGTGGCTCAGGTAGTGCAGTTCATCCAGGATGGCACATCAATGCGAGCTGTGGCAAGAAGGTTTGCTGTGTCTGTCAGCGTAGTGTCCAGAGCATGGAGGCGCTACCAGGAGACAGGCCAGTACATCAGGAGACGTGGAGGAGGCCGTAGGAGGGCAACAACCGAGCAGCAGGACCGCTACCTCCGCCTTTGTGCAAGGAGGAGCACTGCCAGAGCACTGCAAAATGACCTCCAGCAGGCCACAAATGTGCATATAACTATCATATAGTATATCAACTATAACTATCATATATCTATAACTATCATATATGATACTTATAGATCAATATATGATTAATATATCTATCTATATCTATCTATAAGTATTATATATCTATCTATAACTATCATATATTTATCATATATCTATCTATATCTATCATATATATATATCTATAACTATACATGGAAACCCATTTCATGAAGCTCCCATAAAGGGAGGTGGTATATTGCAGGTATAGGTAGTTTAATACAGTAGAATATTTAATTTATACTCAGGTATAGGTAGTTTAATACAGTAGAATATTTAATTTATACTCAGGTATAGGTAGTTTAATACAGTAGAATATTTAATTTATACTCAGGTATATGTGACGACCCTCCCCCTCTGTCTGCTGTATTCTCTCTTTGTTCTTGTTTCCTTATTAGGATGCCGGTGGGCGGAGTTGGGAGGGTCGTCAGCTACATGGGAAACACCTGGGCCCACTGTCATAGGATAAATACACCACTTCCCCATTCATGGGGAGACTCTCTCCATGCAGACACCTTTACAGATTTTGTTGTGTATCTTGGTGGTTTTTTGGTTGTTTGCTTTGGCACCTTTCAACACCCTGCATTATGACATTCATGCATGCAACACACTCACTTACACTACTGATTACACACACCATTGTATATTGTACTTATTAGTTAATAAATATTTTGTTATTCCTTATCTCCACGTGGTCTCCCTTTTGTTACGGGCTTTGAGCCGGTTCGTGACATAGGTAGTTTAGTACAGTAGGATATTGAATGTATACTCGGGTATAGGTAGTTTAATACAGTAGAATATTGAATTTATACTCAGGTATAGGTAGTTTAATACAGTAGAATATTGAATTTATACTCAGGTATAGGTAGTTTAATACAGTAGAATATTTAATTTATACTCAGGTATAGGTAGTTTAATACAGTAGAATATTTAATTTATACTCAGGTATAGGTAGTTTAATACAGTAGAATATTGAATTTATACTCAGGTATAGGTAGTTTAATACAGTAGAATATTTAATTTATACTCAGGTATAGGTAGTTTAATACAGTAGAATATTTAATTTATACTCAGGTATAGGTAGTTTAGTACCAGTAAAATTATAACAGCAACTGAGAAATTAACGACAGATTTGTCTTATAGTCGTTACATATGTCTTCTATATTATTGGAACTTTGTGGGCAAACATAGCCCTAATTTATTCATTAAATCCTCATTGTTAAATGAATTCATTTTTTAAAATTATTATATATGGGTATGGCAATTCTCCAGATTTCAGAACGATTTCCTCATACGTGTTTATTCAGTGTCGGCTACTCATCACCACACAGACATGCCCCTATTCTCACAACAGGAGCCGACTTCCATCAAGTGGATAACTGCTGTAATCACAGATACAACAATGACATTTCAGACTTCAGCATCTCCTATATTAGACCCCAGTCTGACTGTTCTACCAATAATCTCCTATATTAGACCCCAGTCTGACTGCTCTACCAATAATCTCCTATATTAGTCTGACTGCTCTACTAATAATCTCCTATATTAGACCCCAGTCTGACTGTTCTACCAATAATCTCATATATTAGACCCCAGTCTGACTGCTCTACCAATAATCTCCTATATTAGACCCCAGTCTGACTGTTCTACCAATAATCTCCTATATTAGACCCCTTTACTACCATCAATCAAAGCAAAACAACTACACTGACATTCACCACAATCTCCCTGAACGTATAAATATACTTTATACTACTAGTGACAATAACACGATGAATCTCTCACCTTTCACAAATTAGACAATGGATTCTCTCGATATCTATCTAAACATTTCCTGTTTGGTTATTGGGTTGATCATGTGTCAAATATTTCGATGAAGATTATAAAGAAGAATGTGTCAAATCGAATTTCCATCCCCATGGTGTTATTTTAACACAGTATATTTTCTGCTTGAGGTGCAATGATCAGATTTCCAAATAAATTTAACTAGAAACCATCCCATTTCTAATAGATCTCACCTTTTGCTTATCCAACATATAACAAACAAAGTGCATTGTCTCCATACAATTTCCCATCCAATTTGAATAGACAACAATATATTGAAGCGCAGACCAAGGTTGTCAGGTGATGCCTGATACACAATGAATATCTGTCTGTACTGGCTGACAGAGGGAAGATAGGAATGCTGAATGGGATTCTAGACACACACCAAGAAAGCCACACACACACACACACACACAAACCAAGAAAGCCACACACACACACACACACAAACCAAGAAAGCCACACACACACACAAACCAAGAAAGCCACACACACACACAAACCAAGAAAGCCACACACACACAAACCAAGAAAGCCACACACACAAACCAAGAAAGCCACACACACACACACACAAACCAAGAAAGCCACACACACACACACACACAAACCAAGAAAGCCACACACACACACACACAAACCAAGAAAGCCAAACACACAAACCAAGAAAGCCACACACACAAACCAAGAAAGCCACACACACACACACAAACCAAGAAAGCCACACACACACAAACCAAGAAAGCCACACACACACACACACAAACCAAGAAAGCCACACACACACACACAAACCAAGAAAGACACACACACACACACAAACCAAGAAAGCCACACACACACACACACACACACACACACACACAAACCAAGAAAGCCACACACACACACAAACCAAGAAAGCCACACACACACACACACACACACAAACCAAGAAAGCCACACACACACACACACACACACACACACAAACCAAGAAAGCCACACACACACACACACACACACACACACACACACAAACCAAGAAAGCCACACACACACACACACACACACACAAACCAAGAAAGCCACACACACACACAGCTAAATGCAATGACCGTGTTTTACACAGACAAGCTGTTACAGTGAAATCTCCCCCGCTTCAATCCCATGGATGATTAAGCACAGTAATGAAGGTTTTTGGACATTCTCCACAGAGGCAGCAGCTGGTGACATTCATGCATTAGAAGCAGAGGAGCGAGTTACGATGAATCCCCATTCATTTCAATGATCACAAAGTCGGCTTTTGGCACCATTTCAAATGAATAAAAAGGCCATATTTATTGGTGTAACTCTCTGCTGCAATGTGGAATATGCATCCGTTTTCTGCCCAGGGATCCGTAGAAACCAATTGCTATTCTCTTTCTCTTCCGTTGTCTCGGCAACCTTGAATAACTAGGCCTAGAAAAACTCAGACATGTTTTTCTAAATATGGAGTTTGTTTTTGTTCGTTTTAATATGGCCTTGGCATTCCGCATGTGTGACTGACTGATTTGATAATAATTATAGTGGCATGCATCTCATTATGCCCTGTAAGACATTGATCATATATATACACATATATAGTAACTGACAGGAAACAGTACACCTATAATCAATGAGTCATTTTCTTCTCATGTCAACGACCTTCCTATCTGAAGTTAAAACCTTTTTGGGCTAGGGGGCAGTATTCGGAATTTCGGATGACTGACGTGCCCGAAGTAAACTGCCTGTTACTCAGGCCCAGAAACGAGGATATGCATATAATTGGCAGCACGCCAGTGGATAGAAAACACTCTGAAGTTTCTAAAACTGTTAAAATAATGTTTGTGAGTATAACAGAACTGATATGGCAGGCAAAAACCCGAGGAAAATCCATCCAGGAAATGGGATTTTTTTTGATGTGAGTGGTTTTCCATTGACAGCCTATTGACTATATAAGGGTTTAGCACCCAGATTGCAGTTCCTATGGCCTCCACTAGATGTCAGTCTTTAGACATGGTTTCAGGCTTGTTTTTTGAAAAACGACGAAGAAAAAAAACTTTTGGTAAGTGGTCTATGGAATCATGCAGTACTGGTTTGCGCACGTGACTGAGTGCACCCTTCATTCTTTTTCCTTTTAATTGTCCGGTTTAAATATTATCGATTATTTAGATAATTGACAACCTGAGGATTAATAATAAACATCGTTTGACATGTTTCGAAGAACTTTACCGGTACTATTAGGATGTATTCGTCTGCATGTTTTTACGGCCTTCGAGCCAGTGGATTACTGAACAAAACGCGCCAACAAAACAGAGTTTTTGGGATATAAAGAGAGACTTTATCGAACAAAACGACCATTTATTGTGTAACTGGGCCCCTTGGATTGCCAACAGAGGAAGATCTTCAAAGGTAAGTGATTTATTTTATCGCTATTTCTGACTTTCGCGACGCCTCTGCTTGGTTGGAAAATATTTGTATGCTTTTGTAATCGGGGCTCTGTCCTCAGATAATCGCATGGTATGCTTTCGCCGTAAAGCCTTTTTGAAATCTGACAAAGCGGCTGGATTAACAGGAAGTACATTTTTTAACCGATGTATAACACTTGTATTTTCATGAATGTTTATTATTACTATGTTTGTAATTTGAATTTGGCGCTCTGCAATTTCAACGGATGTTGTCGAGGTGGCATCGCTAGCGGCACACCTAGTCCAAAGAAGATTTAATACTACAGTTTAAACAGCAAGACAATCAGTTCAACAGATACAGAAATCTCTACAAGTAGATCTGGGAAATATCAGGGAGTGGTTTTGCCAGAACAAACTTGTTTTGAACTCCAAGAAAACCACAGTTAAGTTGGTCTGCTCCACCAAGAAAAGGCCAACACAACATGGGATACAATTAAGTATGTATGGGGGGAGTACAAACTGAGGAAGAGTCAGAAACCAAACTACTGGTAGTGCAGCTAGACAACTGAGGAAGAGTCAGAAACCAAACTACTGGTAGAGCAGCTAGACAACTGAGGAAGAGTCAGAAACCAAACTACTGGTAGAGCAGCTAGACAACTGAGGAAGAGTCAGAAACCAAACTACTGGTAGTGCAGCTAGACAACTGAGGAAGAGTCAGAAACCAAACTACTGGTAGTGCAGCTAGACAACCGAGGAAGAGTCAGAAACCAAACTACTGGTAGAGCAGCTAGACAACTGAGGAAGAGTCAGAAACCAAACTACTGGTAGAGCAGCTAGACAACTGAGGAAGAGTCAGAAACCAAACTACTGGTAGAGCAGCTAGACAACTGAGGAAGAGTCAGAAACCAAACTACTGGTAGTGCAGCTAGACAACCGAGGAAGAGTCAGAAACCAAACTACTGGTAGAGCAGCTAGACAACTGAGGAAGAGTCAGAAACCAAACTACTGGTAGAGCAGCTAGACAACTGAGGAAGAGTCAGAAACCAAACTACTGGTAGTGCAGCTAGACAACTGAGGAAGAGTCAGAAACCAAACTACTGGTAGTGCAGCTAGACAACTGAGGAAGAGTCAGAAACCAAACTACTGGTAGAGCAGCTAGACAACTGAGGAAGAGTCAGAAACCAAACTACTGGTAGTGCAGCTAGACAACTGAGGAAGAGTCAGAAACCAAACTACTGGTAGTGCAGCTAGACAACTGAGGAAGAGTCAGAAACCAAACTACTGGTAGTGCAGCTAGACAACTGAGGAAGAGTCAGAAACCAAACTACTGGTAGTGCAGCTAGACAACTGAGGAAGAGTCAGAAACCAAACTACTGGTAGTGCAGCTAGACAACTGCTTTTCATGGTCGTCTCAAATAACTCATCTAGGTTAAAAAAAAATATTAAAACTGCATTCCTGATCAGAAGGATAGCTAAATATTTACCAGGAAAGATGATTAAACAACCCAAGCATTAATTGGGAGTTAGGTGAACTACTGTTCTGTGGTCAAACAACCCAAGCATTAATTGGGAGTCAGGTGAACTACTGTTCTGTGGTCAAACAACCCAAGCATTAATTGGGAGTCAGGTGAACTACTGTTCTGTGGTCTTTTTTTAAAGGCTTATTTTAATTCACAATGTACACCATTTAAAATTACCAAACTCCATTCGCAACAGTGTTCAGTTGGTAAGAGACATTCAGTCAATACTAGGAATAGACTGTCCACCATCTGTCTATTCCCGGCAGAAAAAATAAATAAGCAAAATAACATTTAGATTCAGAGCAATAAAGAATGGAATAATGGTATGAAGCCAATCAGAACTAGTTTTTCCCCCACAAAAGGGCTCTATTTAAAATTACCTACAACGATGTTGGAGGCAGCATATGGTAGAAAATGTACATTCAATTATCTGACAACAGCTCTGGTGGACATTCCTGCAGTCAGCATGTCAAGTGCACGCTCCCTCAAATCTTGAGACATCTGTGGCATTGTGTTGTGTGGCAACATTGCACATTTTAAAGTGGCCTTTTATTGCCCCCAAGGTGCACTTGTGTAATGACAGCCACACCTGTCAGATGGATGGATTATCTTGGCAAAGGAGAAATTCTCACTAACAGGGATGTAAACAAATATGTGCACAACATGAGAGAAATAAGCTTTTTGTGCATATAGAACATTTCTGGGATTTTTGATTTCAGCTCATGAAACATGGGACCAGCACTTTACATGATGAGTTCATATTTTTGTTCAGTATAGTTGTAGCCATTTGTGAAATTCAAGGAAAGTTGGCAGGTCGGTGCACAGTGCACTGTTCGGATGCTGGAATTATTTTGGATGAACGTGCGAAGGTAACCTACTTTTGGATGGGATTTGTTTGACAATCAGATTAAACGTTTTTTGTTGTGTTCATACCCCATTAAGGTAATACATTTTATAGTTAAATTATGTCTTTACTTTTAAAAAAAAACATTGAAAGAAATTGTTGAACACGCTTCCTGTGAAAAAAACCCTGCCCCATTTGGAAATCAAATACCCGTCCAACTGATTCGCTCTGGCCCCGAGTTCGGGTCAGGATGAACCAAGGAACCTGAATAGTTCTAACCATGGCAGGTCCGTCGTCTATAGGCGTTTGACTACGATTAGTGCTATGCGGGATCCTTGGGATGTCTCTACCCTAAAGCCCATAACCCTAACCTTAACCCCTGACCGTAAGCTATTTCAACTTCAATGGGGTAATGTCAGAGTTGGGACATCCCAAGGACCGTTTGACTATAGTCAGAGCAGTATATAATGACGAGATGGTTTTGTGTACGCCCTAACAAATGGGAGTCATTGTCCCAAAGAGGAGAAGGCAGGTGGTTTTGGCGGTTTGCTTATCGCTGTATTTCCACGTGGACAGACGGTGACGGAGCAGACCCTCTCGCTTCACCTCTTCTTCTCTGCTACAGGTAGGCCTAATTATCACCTGACCTTTTTTGTTTTAAAATAGGCCTAACGCGTAAAGTTGGGAAAAGCCCTTTTGTTTTTACCTTCAACCCCAACACACTTTGCTATGTTTGAAAGCAATGCTGCTTTAATGCTGTTGAAAAGGCAAAGTAGGCCTACCATTATTTCATTGCAAAGCATGGCCTTGAGCGCTATTGAGTGGTTTGAGAGCTCTGCTCTCAACTTCCAGACTTGTCTCCGTGCTGCTTGTTGCTTTTGGCTATATGCCAAACTTTTCGGGTTTTTAGTTTTATTAATACATTTACTAACGTCTCAGTTTTTTCATTCAACTTTTTCACCCCGGCTGCTTTATCTGGACATAGTTCTACAGGACCTCCACCAGCTGAAGCTAAGTAGTAACATTATGCCATCCAACTGCAGTCGCTGTACTCATAATATACAGGAGAACGATCGCCTTATGGTGAGGATTAGAGGTCGACCGATTAGGATTTTTTTAACGCCGATACCGATTATTGGAGGACCAAAAAAGCCGATTCCGAATAATCTGCCAATTTTATTTATGTGTAATAATGACAATTACAACAATACTGAATGAACACTTATTGTAACTTAATATAATACATCAATCAAATCAATTTAGCCTCAAATAAATAATGAAACTTGTTCAATTTGGTTTAAATAATGCAAAAACAAAGTGTTGGAGAAGAAAGTAAAAGTGCAATATGTGCCATGTAAAAAAGCTAATGTTTAAGTTCCTTGTTCAGAACATGTGAACATATGAAAGCTGGTGGTTCCTTTTAACACGAGTCTTCAATATTCCCAGGTAAGAAGTTTTAGGTTGTAGTTATAGGACTATTTCTCTCTATACGATTTGTATTTCATATACCTTTGAGTATTGGATGTTCTTATAAGCACTTTAGTATTGCCAGTGTAACAACTTCCATCCCTCTCCTCGCCCCTACCTGGGCTCGATCCAGGAACACATCGACAACAGCTACCGTCTAAGCATAATTACCCATCGCTCCACAAAAGCTGCGGCCCTCGCAGAGCAAGGGGAACAACTACTTTAAGGTCTCAGAGAGAGTTACGTCACCGATTGAAACGCTATTAGAGCGCACCCCGCTAACTAGCTAGCCATTTCACATCGGTTACACCAGCCTAATCTCGGGAGTTGAAAGGCTTGAAGTCATAAACAGCTCAATGCTTGAAGCACAGCGAAGAGCTGCTGGCAAAACGCACGAAAGTGCTGTTTGAATGAATGCTTACGAGCCTGCTGCTGCCTACCACCACTCACTCAGACTGCTCTATCAAATCATAGACTTAATAACATAAAAACACACAGAAATACGAGCCTTAGGTCATTAAAACGGTCAAATCCAGAAACTATCACTTCGAAAAATAAAACGTTTATTCTTTCAGTGAAATACGGAATCGTTCCTTATTTTATCTAATGGGTGGCATCCATAAGTCTAAATATTCCTGTTACATTGCACAACCTTTCAAGTTATGTCATAATTACGTACAATTCTGGCAAATTAGTTCGCAACGAGCCAGGCAGCACAAACTGTTGCATATACCCTGACTCTGCGTGCCATGAACGCAAGTGACACAATTTCCATTGTTTAATATTGCCTGCTAACATTAATTTTAACTAAGTATGCAGGCTAAACAATATATACTTCTGTGTATTGATTTTAAAGAAAGGCGTTGATGTTTATGGTTAGGTACATTGGTGCAATGACAGTGCTTTTTCCGCTTGTTAAATCACCCGTTTGTCGAAGTAGGGTGTGATTCAATGATACATTAACAGGCACCGCATTGATTATATGCAACGCAGTACAAGCTAGATAAACTAGTAATATCAACCATGTGTAGTTAACTAGTGATTCAAGGCATAATGTACAGACAAAGGTATGGTAGGATGTGAATACAGTGGAGGTAAACCTAGGCATTGAGTGACGATGAGATGTATTGTCTCTAGAGACACCATTTAAACCAGGTGAGGTCACTGCATGTGTGGGGGGGTGGAACAAAAAGGTTAGCTAAGGCATATTGAGCAGGGCTGGATGCTCTACAGTGAAATAAGACAATTATCACTAACCAAAACAGCAATGGACAAGGCATATTGACATTAGGGAGAGGCATGTGTAGCCGAGTGACCATAGAGGTCCAGTGAGTAGCTAGGCGGGATGGAGACACGGCGATTCAGACAGCTAGCAAGCCAGGGCACGCAGGCTAGCAGAAGGGGCTTAGAGGGACGTTGCGACGGGAGAAGTCTGTTGTAGCCCCCTCGTGCGGTTATGTCGGCAGACCAGTCGTGATGGAAGAAGTCTGTTGCAGCCCCCTCGTGCTGTTACGTCAGCAGACCAGTCGTGATGGAAGAAGTCTGTTGCAGCCTCCTCGTGCTGTTACGTCAGCAGACCAGTCGTGATGGAAGAAGTCTGTTGCAGCCCCCTCGTGCTGTTACGTCAGCAGACCAGTCGTGATGGAAGAAGTCTGTTGCAGCCCCCTCGTGCTGTTACGTCAGCAGACCAGTCGCAATGGAAGAAGTCTGTTGTAGCCCCCTCGTGCGGTTACGTCAGCAGACCAGTCGCAATGGAAGAAGTCTGTTGTAGCCCCCTCGTGCGGTTATGTCGGCAGACCAGTCGTGATGGATCAGCAGGTCTTGGTGTAGTAAAAGGGTCCAGGTAAAATAGGTATAGTAGCTGATGGACCTCTTCAGCTAACATTCTGATATGCTCTAGACAGCTAGCGGGCCGCGGCTAGAAGGCTAGCAGATGGGCATTCAGGGGACGTCGTGACGGAGGAACCTGCTGAAAAAAAAAAAAACTCTGGCAGATTACGTCGGGTAGTCCAGTCGTGATGAATCGGCGGGGCACCGTATCGGCAGTAAAAGGGGTCCAGGCCAATTGGCAAAATAGGTATTGTAGCCCAAGGAGTAGCTGATGGACCTCTTCAGCTAGCCGGGAGATGGGCCTAGCATAGGCTAGCTCCAGGCTAATTGGTGTTTGCTTCAGGACAGAGATGTTAGCCGAGAGTAGCCACTCGGATAGCAGCTAGCTAGCTGTGATGATCCAGTTGAAAAGGTTCAGAGCTTGTGGTAGGAATCCGGAGATATGGAGAAGAAGAAGTCCGATATGCTCTGGGTTGAATCGCGCTGTGCAGACTGGCATGAGTTGTCCGGGGCTAAAGGTTAGCTGATGACAGCTAGCTTCTGTTAGGGGTTCCGGTTCTAAAGTAAAGAAAATAGCAGATCCATACCACATTGGGTGAGGCGGGTTGCAGGAGAGTATGTTGAAGTTGAGGTTAATAAAAATATATGCAAAGAAAAAATATATAAAAAGATATATACACGACAAGATGAAGACAAAGACGCCTGACTGCTACGCCATCTTGGTTTGAAGGTTTTTGACCAGGAAAAAATGATTGTCCGCAATGAAGTTATTTTCTGTCCCTCCAAGAGATATGTAAGAAATGCATTTGTAATATGAAATATAATTGCATTTATTCCTGTTATCAATCAAGGTGAGACTGAACATGGACAATGCCCATGAGAAACAGAAGGAGACCTACCGGAGCAGAATCAAGAAGGGGACCAAGTGCTATGACATCCGGGCGAATTACTTGGTTAGGAAGATGGACAAAAGGAAGGTGAGACCTGGGAAACCTCGCTGCTCTTTCACTCCTAGCTCACCTTCTGTTAAAGTGAATATAATAACATCTCAGATAATAACTATTTGCATTTGCACACAAGATAACCTGAAGCTAGTTTTAGTTTCCTGAACACTGAAATGTTTCTCTTTGTCTTCCTAGGGTTACCTCGGTGGAAGCCAACAATCTTCTCCAGTTGGAGCAGTTGGACGGTCGACCACTGAAATCCCTGACGCCCTACACTTCAGTGAAGCCAAAGGACAAAGTATGTTAAGCTTTGGTTGACATTTGAAAAGCAAGAAATGGTAGTTATGCTGAGCTAATAAAAATGTACCTCCTCAATTTACCTCTCCAAATTACTTTAGGACCATCGACTGTCCAAGCCCCTCCAGGAGGTATCCCATTCATCAGAACCAGTGAGTTTGGATCAGTCTGATTCTCTGTGCTCTGAGTCGGAGGGGGACCAGCTTTGAGGTAGGTTATACTTTCCAGAAGTGTTGAAAAGTACATATCTCCCATTTAAAACACTGCACTAATCCATCACATGTTCTCACTGTAAAGTGTAACCTGTGTGTTTGCTTGTTTACGTCTCTGTCTCCTACCCTGTTCCCTTTAACTCCTGTTCTCCAGGACCTAGGGGTTCTGCCCAACACCCAGACCTGGACCCACCTGATGTCCTCCATTACCTGTTCTCCAGGACCTAGGGGTTCTACCCAACACCCAGACCCACCTGATGTCCTCGCTGTTTATTATCAATGCATAGTCACTTTACAACTTACCTCAACTAACCTGAACCCCTGCACATTGACTCGGTACCGGTACCACCTGTATAGAGCCTCCATATTGACTCGGTACCGGATTTTGGCGAATGTCTGTTGAATGTACGAATGTGTTGAATATAAAACCAACTTTACCTCGGCCTTTGGATTGGTGTGGATAATAGGACTTCAGGACGACCCAGCCAACATGTCAGCAACAGGTAGGCCTATAATTAATTAAATGTTCTTGTCACTAGTGGAGAGTAATGTTAGTTCCACTAGATATAATTCAAGAATTTTAGATGGTCCATGGTTAATTAAAGGCAATATCCCATCTGTTGGGGTTGTGTAGCCTAAAACCAACTAATAATGATACTGAAATGATCTGAAAAAAAGAAAGAAAAAAGTGTTATTGTTCTAGTTAAGTTAGAATTCTTTAGTAAAAATAAGACAAAGAAATGCACACGTGCAGTTGATGTCCATAACATGTAGGCAGTGACGGAATACCTAGTGGGCGCCTCCATTTCCCATCATACTTTACCGGAAAAAATAAACTCCATGGAAACGGCTCCCGGACGTGAAGCTTGCTAGCTTATTACACGAGCAAATCAATCACACTCACCCGTTAACTAGCTAACGTTACCTAATTGCTGGATCAGTAGCTTATCTGGCTCGTAGCATTGTTTTATACTGGATCGCATTACCACATTTTACTCTGCAGTTATGAGCCGGACTCCGGATGCAAGGGCAAGGTAACACATGTTTACAACTTGCAAGACAAAGCAAACTAACGTTAGCTATCGGAAAGACGTTAGACATCTTGCAAAATTCTTGATTTATATAACTTTTTAGTGATTTGTTTAGTTAGCTAGCCAACCTTTTCTTCAATTATTTAACTAGCTGGCTAGCTATTGCGTTCAACTTTAGCTTGATATCAGTGTTTATATGATAGTTAGGCTAGCCATGTAACTTAGTTAACTTTAACCAGGTTAGCTAGCTAGCTAAAGTTACCTGGATGTTCCCATCACAGAGACAGCCAGACCAGACAGATCCAGGAGAACATCACCAACACGGAGAAGCACTTTGGAGAGATGTGCCAACTGTTCGCCGCCTACGTGCGTAAAACGGCGAGGTTACGGGACAAGGCAGACCTACTGGTCAGAGAGATCAGCATCTATGCGGAGACAGAAACGCCAAATCTGCAGAGGGGTATGAAACAGTTTGCAGACAACCTTGCCAAAGTTCAGGATTATCGTCAAGCAGAGGTAAGCCTATGCACCATAGTATTGCCTAATCATTTTCAATCATAATGGATGCATTATATAAATATGGTTGTTATTGAAAATAGTACAGACTTATATTGATCAGACTATTGGAGAATGTTTCATCTGCATGTATTTTGTGTTCTAATCTAGCCACCTAGGATTTCAAATCCTCCCAGGAATGAATTAACTAAATAACTTTGAGATTCCCAATGTATTTGCAGGTGGAGAGGCTTGAAGCCAAAGTGGTAGAGCCTTTGAAAAGCTATGGAAGTGTTGTTAAACTTAAAAGGGTAAGATACAGTCCTTTCCCATATTTGGATAAAACTGCTGTTCGTTTGCTATGGTCGTTTTTCTGTTCTGATGTATAGGCCTACTGTTTTGGGTGACAGTTATCCTCTATTTTGTGGTGTCAAAAAAACAGAAAGTCTGTTGCACACCTGAGGGGTATCATAGGAGCAGGTTTGAGGTGTTAGCAAGGTAACTTTGGTCAACTCTGAGTTCAACTCGGGGATAACCGGTCATATGAAAGTGGTACATTTCTATGGCAACAAATCCTTCAGAACTGTCCTGTTCTGGGGCAGGCTAGCACACGGCTAACTCCACTTAGCCTGAATGAAATGACTGAGTCCTTCAGAACTGTCCTGTTCTGGGGCAGGCTAGCACACGGCTAACTCCACTTAGCCTGAATGAAATGACTGAGTCCTTCAGAACTGTCCTGTTCTGGGGCAGGCTAGCACACGGCTAACTCCACTTAGCCTGAATGAAATGACTGAGTCCTTCAGAACTGTCCTGTTCTGGGGCAGGCTAGCACACGGCTAACTCCACTTAGCCTGAATGAAATGACTGAGTCCTTCAGAACTGTCCTGTTCTGGGGCAGGCTAGCACACGGCTAACTCCACTTAGCCTGAATGAAATGACTGAGTCCTTCAGAACTGTCCTGTTCTGGGGCAGGCTAGTACACGGCTAACTCCACTTAGCCTGAATGAAATGACTGAGTCCTTCAGAACTGTCCTGTTCTGGGGCAGGCTAGCACACGGCTAACTCCACTTAGCCTGAATGAAATGACTGAGTCCTTCAGAACTGTCCTGTTCTGGGGCAGGCTAGCACACGGCTAACTCCACTTAGCCTGAATGAAATGACTGAGTCCTTCAGAACTGTCCTGTTCTGGGGCAGGCTAGCACACGGCTAACTCCACTTAGCCTGAATGAAATGACTGAGTCCTTCAGAACTGTCCTGTTCTGGGGCAGGCTAGCACACGGCTAACTCCACTTAGCCTGAATGAAATGACTGAGTCCTTCAGAACTGTCCTGTTCTGGGGCAGGCTAGCACACGGCTAACTCCACTTAGCCTGAATGAAATGACTGAGTCCTTCAGAACTGTCCTGTTCTGGGGCAGGCTAGTACACGGCTAACTCCACTTAGCCTGAATGAAATGACTGAGTCCTTCAGAACTGTCCTGTTCTGGGGCAGGCTAGCACACGGCTAACTCCACTTAGCCTGAATGAAATGACTGAGTCCTTCAGAACTGTCCTGTTCTGGGGCAGGCTAGTACACGGCTAACTCCACTTACCCTGAATGAAATGACTGAGTCCTTCAGAACTGTCCTGTTCTGGGGCAGGCTAGTACACGGCTAACTCCACTTAGCCTGAATGAAATGACTGAGTCCTTCAGAACTGTCCTGTTCTGGGGCAGGCTAGCACACGGCTAACTCCACTTAGCCTGAATGAAATGACTGAGTCCTTCAGAACTGTCCTGTTCTGGGGCAGGCTAGCACACGGCTAACTCCACTTAGCCTGAATGAAATGACTGAGTCCTTCAGAACTGTCCTGTTCTGGGGCAGGCTAGTACACGGCTAACTCCACTTACCCTGAATGAAATGACTGAGTCCTTCAGAACTGTCCTGTTCTGGGGCAGGCTAGTACACGGCTAACTCCACTTAGCCTGAATGAAATGACTGAGTCCTTCAGAACTGTCCTGTTCTGGGGCAGGCTAGCACACGGCTAACTCCACTTAGCCTGAATGAAATGACTGAGTCCTTCAGAACTGTCCTGTTCTGGGGCAGGCTAGCACACGGCTAACTCCACTTACCCTGAATGAAATGACTGAGCCACGAGTTGAGGACCAATGAAATTAGATTCCCTCCCTCAAATAACATTTTAAGTGTCACATGCTTCGGAAACAGGTGTAGACTATCAGTGAAATGCTTACTTGTGGACCCTTCCCAACAATGCAGAGTACAATAAAATACTAAATGAAATAAAATAAATAATTTAAAAGAAATTGTAACACAAGGAAGAAATACACAATGAGCAACAATAGCATGGCTATATACACGAGGTACCAGTACCAAGTCAATGATAGGGTGGCTATATACTCTGACTGGTCCAACTGTAGAATACAGCCAGGTCACAGTAAGATCCAACCAACCATGCCAAACATGTATTCTACAGTTGGTTGGATCTTACTGTGGCCTGGCTGTATTCTACAGTTGGTTGGATCTTTCTGTGGCCTGGCTGTATTCTACAGTTGGTTGGATCTTTCTGTGGTCTGGCTGTATTCTACAGTTGGTTGGATCTTACTGTGGCCTGGCTGTATTCTACGGTTGGTTGGATCTTACTGTGGCCTGGCTGTATTCTGTGGCCTGGCTGTATTCTACGGTTGGTTGGATCTTACTGTGGCCTGGCTGTATTCTGTGGCCTGGCTGTATTCTACAGTTGGTTGGATCTTACTGTGGCCTGGCTGTATTCTACAGTTGGTTGGATCTTACTGTGGTCTGGCTGTATTCTACAGTTGGTTGGATCTAACTGTGGTCTGGCTGTATTCTACAGTTGGTTGTATTCTGTGGCCTGGCTGTATTCTACAGTTGGTTGGATCTTACTGTGGCCTGGCTGTATTCTACAGTTGGTTGGATCTTACTGTGGCCTGGCTGTATTCTACAGTTGGTTGGATCTAACTGTGGCCTGGCTGTATTCTACAGTTGGTTGGATCTTACTGTGGCCTGGCTGTATTCTACAGTTGGTTGGATCTTACTGTGGCCTGGCTGTATTCTACAGTTGGTTGGATCTTACTGTGGCCTGGCTGTATTCTACAGTTGGTTGGATCTTACTGTGGCCTGGCTGTATTCTACAGTTGGTTGGATCTAACTGTGGCCTGGCTGTATTCTACAGTTGGTTGGATCTTACTGTGGCCTGGCTGTATTCTACAGTTGGTTGGATCTTACTGTGGCCTGGCTGTATTCTACAGTTGGTTGGATCTTACTGTGGCCTGGCTGTATTCTACAGTTGGTTGGATCTTACTGTGGCCTGGCTGTATTCTACAGTTGGTTGGATCTTTCTGTGGCCTGGCTGTATTCTACAGTTGGTTGGATCTTACTGTGGCCTGGCTGTATTCTACGGTTGGTTGGATCTTACTGTGGCCTGGCTGTATTCTGTGGCCTGGCTGTATTCTACAGTTGGTTGGATCTTACTGTGGCCTGGCTGTATTCTACAGTTGGTTGGATCTTACTGTGGCCTGGCTGTATTCTACAGTTGGTTGGATCTTACTGTGGCCTGGCTGTATTCTACAGTTGGTTGGATCTAACTGTGATCTTAATTGAAATCGTAATTTTATTGAAATATGTATAAAAGTGGCTCCCAAATGACACTATATTCCCTTTATAGTTCACTACTCTTGTCCGTCGCCCATAGATTCCTGGTCAAAACTAGTGCACTATACAGGGAATCGTGTGTGATTTGAAACACCATGATTTAATCCACTAACCCCAGCTGCCTCAACATGCACCTCTGTGATTGACAGGAGGACCTGAAGACCAGTCAGAGTGCCAGGAACAGGGAATCTAAACAGATGCAGCAGCTGGAGAGAATGAGACAGAGAAACCCCTCTGACAGACAGATCATTGTATCCTTATTGCTCTCTCACCTATCATCCCTTTACACCAGTCATGTATTAGACTACATTGTTATTCACCTGGTGTATGTGTTCGCGTGTCAATGGGATGAGACTAAACACTAGTAAGGTCAATGGGATGAGACTAAACACTAGTAAGGTCAATGGGATGAGACTAAACACTAGTAAGGTCAATGGGATGAGACTAAACACTAGTAAGGTCAATGGGATGAGACTAAACACTAGTAAGGTCAATGGGATGAGACTAAACACTAGTAAGGTCAATGGGAGGAGACTAAACACTAGTAAGGTCAATGGGAGGAGACTAAACACTAGTAAGGTCAATGGGAGGAGACTAAACGCCAGTAAGGTCAATGGGAGGAGACTAAACACCAGTAAGGTCAATGGGAGGAGACTAAACACTAGTAAGGTCAATGGGATGAGACTAAACACTAGTAAGGTCAATGGGATGAGACTAAACACTAGTAAGGTCAATGGGATGAGACTAAACACTAGTAAGGTCAATGGGAGGAGACTAAACACTAGTAAGGTCAATGGGAGGAGACTAAACACTAGTAAGGTCAATGGGAGGAGAATAAACACTAGTAAGGTCAATGGGATGAGACTAAACACTAGTAAGGTCAATGGGAGGAGACTAAACACTAGTAAGGTCAATGGGAGGAGACTAAACACTAGTAAGGTCAATGGGATGAGACTAAACACTAGTAAGGTCAATGGGAGGAGACTAAACACCAGTAAGGTCAATGGGAGGAGACTAAACACCAGTAAGGTCAATGGGAGGAGACTAAACACCAGTAAGGTCAATGGGAGGAGACTAAACACCAGTAAGGTCAATGGGAGGAGACTAAACACTAGTAAGGTCAATGGGAGGAGACTAAACACCAGTAAGGTCAATGGGAGGAGACTAAACACTAAACACTAGTAAGGTCAATGGGAGGAGACTAAACACTAGTAAGGTCAATGGGAGGAGACTAAACACTAGTAAGGTCAATGGGAGGAGACTAAACACCAGTAAGGTCAATGGGAGGAGACTAAACACCAGTAAGGTCAATGGGAGGAGACTAAACACCAGTAAGGTCAATGGGAGGAGACTAAACACCAGTAAGGTCAATGGGAGGAGACTAAACACTAGTAAGGTCAATGGGAGGAGACTAAACACCAGTAAGGTCAATGGGAGGAGACTAAACACTAAACACTAGTAAGGTCAATGGGAGGAGACTAAACACTAGTAAGGTCAATGGGAGGAGACTAAACACTAGTATGTTGATTACTGTCACTGTTATTTATAACTATATTAAAGGTGAAAGAGGATTTAGTTATTTTTCTAATTGTTAATGTCCTAATTCCCTTAATGATGCCAACAGTCCCAGGTGGGTGTCTTTAATTCCCTTAATGATGCCAACAGTCCCAGGTGGGTGTCTTTAATTCCCTTAATGATGCCAACAGTCCCAGGTGAGTGTCTTTAATTCCCTTAATGATGCCAACAGTCCCAGGTGGGTGTCTTTAATTCCCTTAATGATGCCAACAGTCCCAGGTGGGTGTCTTTAATTCCCTTAATGTTGCCAACAGTCCCAGGTGGGTGTCTTTAATTCCCTTAATGATGCCAACAGTCCCAGGTGTGGGTGTCTTTAATTCCCTTAATGATGCCAACAGTCCCTGGTGGGTGTCTTTAATTCCCTTAATGATGCCAACAGTCCCGGGTGGGTGTCTTTAATTCCCTTAATGATGCCAACAGTCCCAGGTGGGTGTCTTTAATTCCCTTAATGATGCCAACAGTCCCAGGTGGGTGTCTTTAATTCCCTTAATGATGCCAACAGTCCCAGGTGGGTGTCTTTAATTCCCTTAATGATGCCAACAGTCCCAGGTGGGTGTCTTCTGAATCTGCTGTGAGAACTCGAATGATTGCAGTCCAGTATAGTCATTTATTACAACAAATCTCTTTATCTTGAGACATATATATATATATTTAGTCAAAATAGCCATTTATGAAAATGATTTGAAGTGTCTGTTATGTGTCGCATTGTGTCGTCATGACAACAGGCTGAAAGTGACCTGCAGAGAGCCACGATGGACGCCACGCGCACGACACGACAACTGGAGGAGACAATAGACGCGTTTGAAAAGCAGAAAATACAAGATATCAAGGTCTCTTATCTCTCAATTTCAAAAGTACAAAAGGGAAAATAAATATGCATAAATATGGCTTGAATTTACAGTGGTGTTTGTTCTTCACTGGTTGCCATTTTCTTGTGGCAACAGGTCACACATCTTGCTGCTGTGATGTCACACTGTGGTATTTCACCCAGTAGATATGGGAGTTTATCAAAAATGGGTTTGTTTTCTAATTCTTTGTGGATCTGTGTGATCTGAGGGAAATATGTGTCTCTAATATGGTCATACATTGGGCAGGAGGTTAGGAAGTTCAGCTCAGTTTCCACCTCATTTTGTGGACAGTGAGCACATAGCCTGTCTTCTCTTGAGAGCCATGTCTGCCTACGGCGGCCTTTCTCAATAGCAAGGCTATGCTCACTGAGTCTGTACATAGTCAAAGCTTTCCTTAAGTTTGGGTCAGTCACAGTCGTCAGGTATTCTGCCACTGTGTACTCTCTGTTTAGGGCCAAATAGCATTCTAGTTTGCTCAGTTTTTTGTGTCAAGCAATTATCTTTTTGTTTTCTCATGATTCTCTATTTCTCTCTCTTTGTCTCTATGTCTCTCTCCAAAAAGCATCCAGTGTTTCTTTGTGATCAGATTTTCAGCAGTCATTCTTTGTTGAATGTAATCTGTTTAATCATTATTACACTAATTGATTATGGCCACGTCAACCCTTTATTCATTTGGTCGTTGTCATGACTTCCTATTGTGCTGTATTGACAATGTGATACTGTTCTTGCTCTCCTCTCTCTCCCTGTAGAAGATCTTTGGGGAGTTTCTGACGGTGGAGATGTCGTTCCATGCCAAGGCGTTGGAGGCGTACACCACAGCTTACCAGAGCATACACAACGTAGACGAAGAGGAGGATCTGGAGGTAAGGGTTATAGGAGAGGAAGAGGAGGATCTGGAGGTAAGGGTTATAGTAGAGGAAGAGGAGGATATGAAGGTAAGGGTTATAGGAGAGGAAGAGGAGGATCTGGAGGTAAGGGCTATAGGAGAGGAAGAGGAGGATATGGAGGTACGGGTTATAGGAGAGGAAGAGGAGGATATGAAGGTAAGGGTTATAGGAGAGGAAGAGGAGGATCTGGAGGTAAGGGTTATGGAAGAGGAGGATATGGAGGTAAGGGTTATAGGAGAGGAAGAGGAGGATATGAAGGTAAGGGTTATAGGAGAGGAAGAGGAGGATCTGGAGGTAAGGGTTATGGAAGAGGAGGATTTGGAGGTAAGGGTTATAGGAGAGGAAGAGGAGGATCTGGAGGTAAGGGTTATAGGAGAGGAAGAGGAGGATCTGGAGGTAAGGGTTATAGGAGAGGAAGAGGAGGATCTGGAGGTAAGGGTTATAGGAGAGGAAGAGGAGGATCTGGAGGTAAGGGTTATAGGAGAGGAAGAGGAGGTAAGGGTTATAGGAGAGGAAGAGGAGGATATGAAGGTAAGGGTTATAGGAGAGGAAGAGGAGGATATGAAGGTAAAGGTTATAGGAGAGGAAGAGGAGGATATGAAGGTAAGGGTTATAGGAGAGGAAGAGGAGGTAAGGGTTATAGGAGAGGAAGAGGAGGATCTGGAGGTAAGGGTTATAGGAGAGGAAGAGGAGGATATGAAGGTAAGGGTTATAGGAGAGGAAGAGGAGGATCTGGAGGTAAGGGTTATAGAGGAGGAAGAGGAGGATATGGAGGTAAAGGTTATAGGAGAGGAAGAGGAGGATATGAAGGGTTATAGGAGAGGAAGAGGAGGATCTGGAGGTAAGGGTTATAGAAGAGGAAGAGGAGGATATGAAGGGTTATAGGAGAGGAAGAGGAGGATCTGGAGGTAAGGGTTATAGAAGAGGAAGAGGAGGATATGAAGGGTTATAGGAGAGGAAGAGGAGGATCTGGAGGTAAGGGTTATAGAAGAGGAAGAGGAGGATATGAAGGGAAGGGTTATAGTAGAGGAAGAGGAGGATATGAAGGTAAAGGTGATAGCAGATGGGCCTGTATTCATAAAGCATATCAGAAAAGGTTCTAGGAATCCTGGTAACTTGTTTTAGGACAACAACACACCTCCCAGCTCAGAGGAGGTTTTAGTGTGATGTCAAGACACTGCTCAGACAAACTCTGAGCCAGGAGTAAACATGTAGAAGTTTATCTCAGCTGGTAATCCCAACATGTTTGAGGTACCGCAAAGGCAAGATGGTGATGACGTGCATTGACATTGTTGCAGTTAGTGGAGAATAACCCATTTGCAGTGAGGCATCGCCAGCTGTGGCCTCTACAGAACGTTTCAGACAACCAGAGTGAATGTGACTACATCACATGTTGCAATTGGAAAACATTCGTTGTGATTTTCTTATGACACGATCACTTTGCCTCCTGTTAATTATTGCCTAATAGGTTGGCATGCAGAACACATTTTGAATAATGTGATGGGCATTTTGCACTGAATCATACAGTATGATGGTTGTTCAAATCTGAATTATGATAGTATTATCGTTATACGTACCAACACACTCGTCAGTCTTGTTCAACAACTAAATCACTTCAAATCAAACTTCAAAATCAAATGTTATTTGTCACATACACATGGTTAGCAGATGTTAATGCGAGTGTAGCGAAATGCTTGTGCTTCTAGTTCCGACCGTGCAGTAATATCTAACAAGTAAATTTCACAACTACTACCTTATACACACACACAAGTGTAAAGGGATAAAGAATATGTACATAAAGATATATGAATGAGTGATGGTACAGAACGGCATAGGCAAGATGCAGTAGATGGTATAGAGTACAGTATATACATATGAGATGAGTAATGTAGGGTATGTAAACGTTATATTAGGTGGCATCAGGTCGATAATGTTTGAAAGGTCTTATCATTTTCACGGCTGCTTTCTATTTCCCAACATGCCCAATTTTAGACAGATTTTTTTTAAACAACGTGATATTGCGCTCCAAAGCGATAATCTGAAATACCGTAATGTAGCCTAGGTTGATTAAATAATCCAAATAGAAATGAGATTATTTAGTAGCCTCGTGGTTATAAGTGAAATGGGCTTTGTGAAATTTTCAATCTCAGCTTTTTATTTTTTACCCATAAGAGGAAAATGTTTCCATTCTCAACTCTTAGACGCGTTGTGGATCCTAACGAATCAGATTACATGGACAGTGGGGGCCTGATCCTAGATCAGCACTGATCTGAGACGCGTTGTGGATCCTAACGAATCAGATTACCTGGACAGTGGGGGCCTGATCCTAGATCAGCACTGATCTGAGACGGGTTGTGGATCCTAACGAATCAGATTACCTGGACAGTGGGGGCCTGATCCTAGATCAGCACTGATCTGAGACGCGTTGTGGATCCTAACGAATCAGATTACCTGGACAGTGGGGGCCTGATCCTAGATCAGCACTGATCTGAGACGGGTTGTGGATCCTAACGAATCAGATTACCTGGACAGTGGGGGGCTGATCCTAGATCAGCACTGATCTGAGACGCGTTGTGAATACAGGTCCTGATACTTGGCAAAAACACCCTGTCTCTCAGGCTGTTTCCCCTTGGTTACAGATCTAGGATCAGCTTCCCCTCCTCCAATCTTGACCTTAACCATTAGTGGGGGGGGAAATGCAAAACACACCCAAGATCAGGGTCTAGGGGCGACTTGCCACTACTCCATGTCTGCAGTATGCCTGGTGCTATGGGGCCCTGGGCAGACCAGGGTCTAGGGGCGACTTGCCACTACTCCATGTCTGCAGTATGCCTGGTGCTATGGGGCCCTGGGCAGACCAGGGTCTAGGGGCGACTTGCCACTACTCCATGTCTGCAGTATGCCTGGTGCTATGGGGCCCTGGGCAGACCAGGGTCTAGGGGCGACTTGCCACTACTCCATGTCTGCAGTATGCCTGGTGCTATGGGGCCCTGGGCAGACCAGGGTCTAGGGGCGACTTGCCACTACTCCATGTCTGCAGTATGCCTGGTGCTATGGGGCCCTGGGCAGACCAGGGTCTAGGGGCGACTTGCCACTACTCCATGTCTGCAGTATGCCTGGTGCTATGGGGCCCTGGGCAGACCAGGGTCTAGGGGCGACTTGCCACTACTCCATGTCTGCAGTATGCCTGGTGCTATGGGGCCCTGGGCAGACCAGGGTCTAGGGGCGACTTGCCACTACTCCATGTCTGCAGTATGCCTGGTGCTATGGGGCCCTGGGCAGACCAGGGTCATGTTCAATACTGCAGTATGCCTGGTGCTATGGGGCCCTGGGCAGACCAGGGTCATGTTCAATACTGCAGTATGCCTGGTGCTATGGGGCCCTGGGCAGACCAGGGTCATGTTCAATACTGCAGTATGCCTGGTGCTATGGGGCCCTGGGCAGACCAGGGTCATGTTCAATACTGCAGTATGCCTGGTGCTATGGGGCCCTGGGCAGACCAGGGTCATGTTCAAAACTGTAGCAAAACATGTTGCAACAGAAAACCAAAAAAACTGTGTTCCATTTTCTATTTTTTTTTAACTTCTCCCTGTTTCACTCAGTGTTCAAAACGTTTCTCCCTACTGTACACGACCCAACATTATAGCACTGTTGTTAAATCGATGGCTTTGAGCTGTTTGACTGAACACCCAAGCCAACAATGACTATGTTCTATCTATCTCTGCAGTAGTTGTGCAATGAAAGTATTTTCTTCTGTAGTAGATACCTATTTTTCCACTCTCTTTTTTGTTATTTTAAACTCATCTGTCATTCATATCAAATGAAACTATCACCCTGGATAACTTGTTTGAGTGACTCACCTTGTGCGTGAGCGATGGGAGATTTGATTCATTCTAAAAGCAGAAATAACAACATGGATCGAGCTCGACCTGATCAAGGGGTTTGCCCTAAACGACTCCCTATTCCCTAATATAGTGCACTATCTTTACATAGGGCTCTGGTCAAAAGTAGTGCACTAAATAGGGAATAGGGTTCCATAGGGCTCTGGTCTAAAGTAGTGCACTAAATAGGGAATAGGGTTCCATAGGGCTCTGGTCTAAAGTAGTGCACTAAATAGGGAATAGGGTTCCATAGGGCTCTGGTCTAAAGTAGTGCACTAAATAGGGAATGGGGTTCCATAGGGCTCTGATCAAAAGTAGTGCACTAAATAGGGAATAGGGTTCCATAGGGCTCTGGTCAAAAGTAGTGCACTAAATAGGGAATAGGTTGCCATTTGGGATGCTAGCGAGGACTTAGTGGAATGGAATGCATTCTCCACACTTTCCCCTGATGAGTCCTTGATTAACACACTCAGTGGTTTCTGGGGAAATACTTTTAACTGGTTGGTTGGTTTTATACTGAGGTGTAATTAGATTGTCAGTTTGATTACTTGGGCTCCTTGCTTGCACAATATTTCCTCATTGTGTGCTTAGCGTTTCTATTCTTAGAATTGTATGATGAGCTACAGATCCTGAAGGAAGGGTAGAGGATGATGCGTTGTTATGGGGGAAAGTTTGTATCGTCAATGTCACGAGGCCCATTGTTTGGCTTAGCAACGACCACGAAGGGTAAAGAAAATTTCGTAACGTTGGAACCTGTCTTCCTGTAATGTAAGTTCCATACCCATTTACTTACATGTGTTTTGCTTGAAATTAACATACCCCATTCACTTACATGTGTTTTGCTTGAAATTAACATGCCCATTCACTTACATGTGTTTTACTTGAAATTAACATGCCCATTCACTTACATGTGTTTTACTTGAAATTAACATGCCCATTCACTTACATGTGTTTTACTTGAAATTAACATGCCCATTCACTTACATGTGTTTTGCTTGAAATTAACATGCCCATTCACTTACATGTGTTTTACTTGAAATTAACATGCCCATTCACTTACATGTGTTTTACTTGAAATTAACATGCCCATTCACTTACATGTGTTTTACTTGAAATTAACATGCCCATTCACTTACATGTGTTTTACTTGAAATTAACATGCCCATTCACTTACATGTGTTTTACTTGAAATTAACATGCCCATTCACTTACATGTGTTTTACTTGAAATTAACATGCCCATTCACTTACATGTGTTTTACTTGAAATTAACATGCCCATTCACTTACATGTGTTTTACTTGAAATTAACATGCCCATTCACTTACATGTGTTTTACTTGAAATTAACATGCCCATTCACTTACATGTGTTTTGCTTGAAATTAACATGCCCATTCACTTACATGTGTTTTACTTGAAATTAACATGCCCATTCACTTACATGTGTTTTGCTTGAAATTAACATGCCCATTCACTTACATGTGTTTTGCTTGAAATTAACATGCCCATTCACTTACATGTGTTTTACTTGAAATTAATATGCTGCTTATCTGGCTCTATGATATATCCTTTACTACAGCACTACTAATATCCAACTTTGACTTTGTTCTAGAAATATTTATCTAGCTAACCTCCTATTGCTAGCTAGTTGGATGGGCAGCTATGACTAACTACTCATGGTGTGATTGTGACAACATACAGGAACTCAAGTCCTTTTGTTCACCCGAACTAGAATTCCTCACAATCAAATGCCGACCGTATTACCTCCCAAGAGAATTCTCTTCAGTTATAGTCACAGCCGTGTATATTTCCCCTCAAGCCGGATACCACGATTGCCCTCAATGAACTACACTGGACTTTATGCAAACTGGAAACCACATATCCTGATTTATTGTAGCTGGGGATTTTAAAGGCACAGTCAACTTAGTGTATGTAAACTTCTGACCGACTGGAATTGTGATACAGTGAATTATAAGTGAAATAATATGTCTGTAAACAATTGTTGGAAAAATGAGTTTTAATGACGGTGATACAGCCCGACAGGATGCTCTCGATTGTGCATCTGTAAAAGTTGAGGGTCTTAGGGGCCAAGTGCAGGGCGCCAAATTCAAAAACCAGAAATCTCATAATTAAAATTCCTCAGACATACATGTGTCTTATATCATTTTAAAGGTAATCTTGTTGTTAATCCCACCGCAGTGTCCGATTTCAAATAGGCTTTTCAGTGAAAGCACTACAAACGATTATGTTAGGTCACCACAAAACCACAATAAGCACAGCCATTTTTCCAGCCAAAGATAGCTTTCACAAAAAGCACAAATAGAGATAAAATTAATGACTAACCTTTGATAATCTTCATCAGATGACACTCATAGGACTTCATGTTACACAATACATGTATGTTTTGTTCGGTAAAGTTCATATTTATATCCAAAAATCTCATTTTACATTGGCGCGTTACGTTCAGTAGTTCCAAAACATCCGGTGATTTTGCAGAGAGCCACATCAATTTACAGAAATACTCATAATAAACATTGATAAAAGATACAACTGTAATGCATGGAATTTTAGAACTACTTCTCCTTAATACAACCGCTGTGTCAGATTTCAAAAAAGCTTTACGAAAAAAGCAAACCATGCAATAATCTGAGTACAGCGCTCAGACAACAAATCAAGCCATACAGATATCCGCCATGTTGTGGAGTCAACAAAGTCAGAAATAGCATTATAAATATTCACTTACCTTTGATGATCTTCATCAGAATGCACTCCCAGGAATCCCAGTTCCACAAAAAAATAAAGATTTGTTCGATAAAGTCCATCATTTATGTCCAAATACCTCCTTTTTGTTTGCGCGTTCAGTACACAATCCAAACTCACGACGCACAGGCAAGTCCATGCGAAAGGGGAAAATGCGATGCCCTAACTCTCACGTGAGAGTGCGTGATCAGCTCATGCCAGACACCTGACTCATTCAGCTCCCATTCCCCCCTCCTTCACAGTAGAAGCATCAAACAAGGTTCTAAAGACTGTTGACATCTAGTGGAAGCCTTAGGAAGTGCAACATGACCCCATGTCCAATGTACCTTGGATAAGCAAAGAGTTGAAAAACTACAAACCTCAGATTTCCCACTTCCTGGTTAGATTTTTTTTCTCTGGTTTTTGCCTGCCATATGAGTTCTGTTATACTCACAGACATCATTCAAACAGTTTTAGAAACTTCAGAGGGTTTGTGTTCCTAGCTCCAGCAGTGCAGTAGTAACACAAGCATTTAGTTAGATACTACGGCACTGTTGGAGCCAGGAACACAAGCATTTAGTTAGATACTACTGCACTGCTGGAGCTAGGAACACAAGCATTTAGGAGCTAGGAACACAAGCATTTAGTTAGATATTACTGTACTGTTGGAGCTAGGAACACAAGCATTTAGTTAGATACTACTGCACTGTTGGAGCTAGGAACACAAGCATTTAGTTAGATATTACTGCACTGTTGGAGCTAGGAACACAAGCATTTAGTTAGATATTACTGCACTGTTGGAGCTAGGAACACAAGCATTTAGTTAGATACTACTGCACTGTTGGAGCTAGAAACACAAGCATTTAGTTAGATATTACTGCACTGTTGGAGCTAGGAACACAAGCATTTAGTTAGATACTACTGCACAATTGGAGCTAGGAACACAAGCATTTAGTTAGATACTACTGCACTGTTGGAGCTAGAAACACAAGCATTTAGTTAGATACTACTGCACTGTTGGAGCTAGGAACACAAGCATTTAGTTAGATACTACTGCACTGTTGGAGCTAGAAACACAAGCATTTAGTTAGATACTACTGCACTGTTGGAGCTAGAAACACAAGCATTTAGTTAGATACTACTGCACTGTTGGAGCAGGGAACACAAGCATTTAGTTAGATACTACTGCACTGTTGGAGCTAGGAACACAAGCATTTAGTTAGATACTACTGCACTGCTGGAGTTAGGAACACAAGCATTTAGTTAGATACTACTGCACTGTTGGAGCTAGAAACACAAGCATTTAGTTAGATATTACTGCACTGTTGGAGCTAGGAACACAAGCATTTAGTTAGATACTACTGCACAATTGGAGCTAGGAACACAAGCATTTAGTTAGATACTACTGCACTGTTGGAGCTAGAAACACAAGCATTTAGTTAGATACTACTGCACTGTTGGAGCTAGGAACACAAGCATTTAGTTAGATACTACTGCACTGTTGGAGCAGGGAACACAAGCATTTAGTTAGATACTACTGCACTGTTGGAGCTAGGAACACAAGCATTTAGTTAGATACTACTGCACTGTTGGACCTAGGAACACAAGCATTTAGTTAGATACTACTGCACTGCTGGAGTTAGGAACACAAGCATTTAGTTAGATACTACTGCACTGTTGGAGCTAGAAACACACGCATTTAGTTAGATATTACTGAACTGTTGGAGCTAGGAACACAAGCATTTAGTTAGATATTACTACACTGTTGGAGTTAGGAACATAAGCATTTAGTTAGATACTACTGCACTGCTGGAGTTAGGAACACAAGCATTTAGTTAGATATTACTACACTGCTGGAGCTAGAAACACGAGCATTTAGTTAGATACTACTGCACTGTTGGAGCTAGAAACACAAGCATTTAGTTAGATATTACTGCACTGCTGGAGCTAGAAGCACAAGCATTTAGTTAGATACTACTGCACTGTTGGAGCTAGGAACACAAGCATTTAGTTAGATACTACTGCACAATTGGAGCTAGGAACACAAGCATTTAGTTAGATACTACTGCACTGTTGGAGCTAGAAACACAAGCATTTAGTTAGATACTACTGCACTGTTGGAGCTAGAAACACAAGCATTTAGTTAGATACTACTGCACTGTTGGAGCAGGGAACACAAGCATTTAGTTAGATACTACTGCACTGTTGGAGCTAGGAACACAAGCATTTAGTTAGATACTACTGGACTGTTGGAGCTAGGAACACAAGCATTTAGTTAGATACTACTGCACTGTTGGAGCTAGGAACACACGCATTTAGTTAGATATTACTGAACTGTTGGAGCTAGGAACACAAGCATTTAGTTAGATATTACTGAACTGTTGGAGCTAGGAACACAAGCATTTAGTTAGATATTACTGCACTGTTGGAGCTAGGAACACAAGCATTTAGTTAGATACTACTGCACTGCTGGAGTTAGGAACACAAGCATTTAGTTAGATACTACTGCACTGTTGGAGCTAGAAACACAAGCATTTAGTTAGATATTACTGCACTGCTGGAGCTAGAAACACAAGCATTTAGTTAGATACTACTGCACTGTTGGAGCTGGAAACACAAGCATTTAGTTAGATACTACTGCACTGTTGGAGCTAGAAACACAAGCATTTAGTTAGATACTACTGTTGGAGCTAGGAACACAAGCATTTAGTTAGATACTACTGCACTGTTGGAGCTAGGAACACAAGCATTTAGTTAGATACTACTGCACTGTTGGAGCTAGGAACACAAGCATTTAGTTAGATACTACTGCACAATTGGAGCTAGGAACACAAGCATTTAGTTAGATACTACTGCACAATTGGAGCTAGGAGCACAAGCATTTAGTTAGATATTACTGCACTGTTGGAGCTAGAAACACAAGCATTTAGTTAGATATTACTGCACTGTTGGAGCTAGAAACACAAGCATTTAGTTAGATACTACTGCACTGTTGGAGCTAGGAACACAGCATTTAGTTAGATACTACTGCACTGTTGGAGCTAGGAACACAAGCATTTAGTTAGATATTACTACACTGTTGGAGTTAGGAACACAAGCATTTAGTTAGATACTACTGCACTGTTGGAGCTAGAAACACAAGTATTTAGTTAGATATTACTGAACTGTTGGAGCTAGGAACACAAGCATTTAGTTACTGCACTGTTGGAGCTAGGAACACAAGCATTTAGTTAGATACTACTGCACTGTTGGCGCTAGGAACACAATCATTTAGTTAGATACTACTGCACTGTTGGCGCTAGGAACACAAGCATTTAGTTAGATACTACTGCACTGTTGGAGCTAGAAACACAAGCATTTAGTTAGATATTACTGTTGGAGCTAGGAACACAAGCATTTAGTTAGATATTACTACACTGTTGGAGTTAGGAACACAAGCATTTAGTTAGATACTACTGCACTGTTGGAGCTAGAAACACAAGCATTTAGTTAGATACTACTGCACTGATGGAGCTAGGAACACAAGCATTTAGTTAGATACTACTGCACTGTTGGAGCTAGAAACACAAGCATTTAGTTAGATATTACTGAACTGTTGGAGCTAGGAACACAAGCATTTAGTTAGATATTACTGCACTGTTGGAGCTAGGAACACAAGCATTTAGTTAGATACTACTGCACTGTTGGAGCTAGGAACACAAGCATTTAGTTAGATACTACTGCACAATTGGAGCTAGGAACACAAGCATTTAGTTAGATACTACTGCACTGTTGGAGCTAGGAACACAAGCATTTAGTTAGATACTACTGCACTGTTGGAGCTAGGAACACAAGCATTTAGTTAGATACTACTGCACAATTGGAGCTAGGAACACAAGCATTTAGTTAGATACTACTGCACTGTTGGAGCTAGGAATACAAGCATTTAGTTAGATACTACTGCACTGTTGGAGCTAGGAACACAAGCATTTAGTTAGATACTACTGCACTGTTGGAGCTAGGAACACAAGCATTTAGTTAGATACTACTGCACTGTTGGAGCTAGGAACACAAGCATTTAGTTAGATACTACTGCACAATTGGAGCTAGGAACACAAGCATTTAGTTAGATACTACTGCACTGTTGGAGCTAGGAACACAAGCATTTAGTTAGATACTACTGCACTGTTGGAGCTAGGAACACAAGCATTTAGTTAGATACTACTGCACTGTTGGAGCTAGGAACACAAGCATTTAGTTAGATACTACTGCACTGCTGGAGCTAAGAACACAAGCATTTCGCTACACCCACAATAACATATGCTAAACATGAGTATGTGACCAATAAAATGTTATTTGATTTGTCAACACTTCTTACAAAAACAAGTAGTGATGAAGTCAATCTCTCCTCCACTTTTCTCTTTGTAGCTAGAAATAAGTGGTGAAAATAATACATTTTTTGAAAATTGATTTGATGGCTCGCACATCACAAGTCAGCTATCAACCCGTTTATAGATAGAATACGTGATTATATTAAAATTATATTTTAAGCCATTTAATGTAGCACTAACATTAATAATTTTCTTTACCCTTTGTGGATGGGACCGAAGCTGTTGCCGGGGGGGGGGGGGGGGGCAAACAAAAGTTTAAACCTGTCTTTCTCCGGTGTTAATATAAGACATGTTCTCTTCCCAGGGTAACACTGCATGTATATCCAGGGTAATAGGACTTTTATCCAGGGTAACTGCATGTATGTCCAGGGTAATAGGACTTTTATCCAGGGTAATAGGACTTTTATCCAGTGTAATAGGACTTTTATCCGGGGTAACACTGCATGTATGTCCAGGGTAATAGGACTTTTATCTAGGGTAACACTGCATGTATGTCCAGTGTAATAGGACTTTTATCCAGGATAATAGGACTTTTATCCAGTGTAATAGGACTTTTATCCGGGGTAACACTGCATGTATGTCCAGGGTAATAGGACTTTTATCCAGGGTAACACTGCATGTATATCCAGGGTAATAGGACTTTTATCTAGGGTAACACTGCATGTATATCCAGTGTAATAGGACTTTTATCTAGGGCAGGGGTGTCAAACTCATTCCACGGAGGGCCTAGTGTCTGCAGGTTTTTGTTTTTTCCTTTCAATAAAGCCCTAGACAACCAGGTGTGGGGAGTTCCTAACTAATTAGTGATGTTAATTCATCAATCAAGTACAAGGGAGGAGCGAAAACCCGCAGACACTCGGTCCCCCGTGGAATGAGTTTGACACCTGTGATCTAGGGTAACACTGCATGTATGTCCAGTGTAATAGGACTTTTATCCAGGGTAATGTCTAGGATTCTGCAGATTATTGACAGTGTTCCATTCTTCATACTCATTTATAATTGGCTATCAAAGACAGAACACATTTGTTTTTCGTTCTGGAAATGTCCATTGTTTTACATCCAATTGTCAGTTCAAGAGGCCAGCAGAAGCACATATTTGGGGGGGGGGGGGGTTCAAAATGGAAGAGTATAGCCAGCCCTCCGTCCTGTTTTGGCAGGTATTCAGGAGCCTGCTGCACCCCCCTGACTACCAGTCTCGCTTAGAAATAGTGCGTGCTAATTCCCAAACATCACTCAATCTGACTGCGTCTACCCTGAGTAAAACGGGGACCTTACAGGTAAGATACTGGATGGTGCCTAAAACCAACTTACTCTCTTCAGGTTCTGAACGGGTACCTTTTTGGCTTCTTCTGTGGCCAGGCATCTACTGTTGGTGTCCGATAACTGTCATGTGATTCAACCACTTGTTTTGATTGGTGGGAGTGTTAATGGGGTAATCTTGATGCTTCCAACATGGGTTTTTGCTCCATGCAGAATCCCCCATGTATCCGTTTTCCTCATAGAAAAGCAGAGTGTTCTATGGTCCTTGTTAATATCCCTTACAGCCTGACTGATAAAGCTACAGTATCTGAGCTTTGTACAGCAACATCATCCTTATCATCACAACCTAACTAACCTCTTCACAGGAACACAGAGAGGTAGCCTGCTCTCTAGCCTGGTCTCAGATGCTGAGCCTGGTCTCCGGGGGTAGCCTAGCCCTGGTCTCGGGGGCTAGCCTAGCCCTGGTCTCAGACGCTAGCCTAGCCCTGGTCTCCGGGGGTAGCCTAGCCCTGGTCTCAGACGTTAGCCTAGCCCTGGTCTCAGACGTTAGCCTAGCCCTGGTCTCAGATGCTAGCCTAGCCCTGGTCTCCGGGGGTAGCCTAGCCCTGGTCTCAGACGCTAGCCTAGCCCTGGTCTCAGACGCTAGCCTAGCCCTGGTCTCGGGGGCTAGCCTAGCCCTGGTCTCAGACGTTAGCCTAGCCCTGGTCTCAGACGTTAGCCTAGCCCTGGTCTCAGACGTTAGCCTAGCCCTGGTCTCAGACGCTAGCCTAGCCCTGGTCTCAGACGCTAGCCTAGCCCTGGTCTCAGACGCTAGCCTAGCCCTGGTCTCGGGGGCTAGCCTAGCCCTGGTCTCAGACGTTAGCCTAGCCCTGGTCTCAGACGTTAGCCTAGCCCTGGTCTCAGACGTTAGCCTAGCCCTGGTCTCAGACGTTAGCCTAGCCCTGGTCTCAGACGCTAGCCTAGCCCTGGTCTCAGACGCTAGCCTAGCCCTGGTCTCAGACGCTAGCCTAGCCCTGGTCTCAGACGCTAGCCTAGCCCTGGTCTCAGACGTTAGCCCTGGTCTCAGACACTAGCCTAGCCCTGGTCTCAGACGTTAGCCTAGCCCTGGTCTCAGACGCTAGCCTAGCCCTGGTCTCAGACGCTAGCCTAGCCCTGGTCTCAGACGCTAGCCCTGGTCTCAGACGCTAGCCCTGGTCTCAGACGCTAGCCCTGGTCTCAGACTCTAGCCCTGGTCTCAGACGCTAGCCTAGCCCTGGTCTCAGACGCTAGCCTAGCCCTGGTCTCAGACGCTAGCCTAGCCCTGGTCTCAGACGTTAGCCTAGCCCTGGTCTCAGACGCTAGCCCTGATCTCAGACGGTAGCCTAGCCCTGGTCTCAGATGCTAGCCTAGCCCTGGTCTCAGATGCTAGCCTAGCCCTGGTCTCAGATGCTAGCCTAGCCCTGGTCTCAGATGCTAGCCTAGCCCTGGTCTCCGGGGGTAGCCTAGCCCTGGTCTCAGACACTAGCCTAGCCCTGGTCTCAGACGCTAGTCCTGGTCTCAGATGCTGGTTGTGTACTTGCCAACTCCAAATATGGCTTGGCATGATAGCACAAACAGACTGATACAAAGTTGCATTGAATAATGTACTTTACAGCACAGTCACAGAATACATGGTTTTAGTATGGTAACAAGTTCTAGTTACCATAGTGATAATCTTTTTAGTTAGTTAGCCTATTTACTGAATGACTTCCTGCTTTCTATAGCAATCACTGACCCCGAGCAGACAGAGGAGGAGAGAGGACGAGGAGGGAGATGACGAAGATGTGGATGATGAAGAGGAAGATGATGATCTTGAAGAAGTCACAGACGATGAATGAATTGGAAATCTGTTTTGATTAGTTTCTTTTCATTCATGGTGGGATGAGGTTTTCTAGCAAATAGTGTGTTCTTTATGGCCATGAAATGATGTCCTAAACGGGCCATAGGGCTCTAAGTGCACTATATAGGGAATAGGGTGCCACTTGGGACAGAATAGTATTCACGTGAAGTGTTTTTAACCCAGAACAGCAGTTGTCCACGGTCGTTATTATTTCCAATTCTGGAGCTGAAATAAATTATATGTTATTGTTTTTAACCATTTCATTGACCAAAGGGATGGTGTGACATCAATGTCTATGTAATGTGGCAGTATTAATGTCTACTTACTTATATTTGTATATAACAAAATGCCAAATCTGTATTTGTTTTGTGTGGCAATGTTGCCTGTATTGTATAAGCCTTCCAGAATAGAAACCTGTTGTTCTATGGAATAAAGTCAGTGGACTCAACAATGGAAGTCAGAAATTGTTCAGAAGTCTTAATCTGACCCTTCAATGTCTTGTTGTTGCCATGCAGACTTATTGGCACCATGTGTTGAATGATACACAGTCACAGTGGTGATAACAGGAGGGTTTAGTTGTAGTTGAAACTGACTCACACTGGTCATAATGATGGTGGTGGATTAGACCCATCCAGTCCCTGGTCATAATGATGGTGGTGGATTAGACCCATCCAGTCCCTGGTCATAATGATGGTGGTGGATTAGACCCATCCAGTCCCTGGTCATAATGAAGGTGGTGGATTAGACCCATCCAGTCCCTGGTCATAATGATGGTGGTCGATTAGACCCATCCAGTCCCTGGTCATAATGATGGTGGTGGATTAGACCCATCCAGTCCCTGGTCATAATGAAGGTGGTGGATTAGACCCATCCAGTCCCTGGTCATAATGATGGTGGTCGATTAGACCCATCCAGTCCCTGGTCATAATGATGGTGGTGGATTAGACCCATCCAGTCCCTGGTCATAATGATGGTGGTGGATTAGACCCATCCAGTCCCTGGTCATAATGATGGTGGTGGATTAGACCCATCCAGTCCCTGGTCATAATGATGGTGGTGGATTAGACCCATCCAGTCCCTGGTCATAATGATGGTGGTGGATTAGACCCATCCAGTCCCTGGTCATAATGATGGTGGTGGATTAGACCTGACCCATCCAGTCCCTGGTCATAATGATGGTGGTGGATTAGACCCATCCAGTCCCTGGTCATAATGATGGTGGTGGATTAGACCCATCCAGTCCCTGGTCATAATGATGGTGGTGGATTAGACCCATCCAGTCCCTGGTCATAATGATGGTGGTGGATTAGACCCATCCAGTCCCTGGTCATAATGATGGTGGTGGATTAGACCCATCCAGTCCCTGGTCATAATGATGGTGTTGGATTAGACCCATCCAGTCCCTGGTCATAATGATGGTGGTGGATTAGACCCATCCAGTCCCTGGTCATAATGAAGGTGGTGGATTAGAACTGACCCATCCAGTCCCTGGTCATAATGATGGTGGTGGATTAGACCCATCCAGTCCCTGGTCATAATGATGGTGGTGGATTAGACCCATCCAGTCCCTGGTCATAATGAAGGTGGTGGATTAGACCCATCCAGTCCCTGGTCATAATGATGGTGGTGGATTAGACCCATCCAGTCCCTGGTCATAATGATGGTGATGGATTAGACCCATCCAGTCCCTGGTCCTAATGATGGTGGTGGATTAGACCCATCCAGTCCCTGGTCATAATGATGGTGGTGGATTAGACCCATCCAGTCCCTCGTCATAATGATGGGGGTGGATTAGATCTGACCCATCCAGTCCCTGGTCATAATGAAGGTGGTGGATTAGACCCATCCAGTCCCTGGTCATAATGATGGTGGTGGATTAGACCCATCCAGTCCCTGGTCATAATGATGGTGGTGGATTAGACCCATCCAGTCCCTGGTCATAATGATGGTGGTGGATTAGACCCATCCAGTCCCTGGTCATAATGATGGTGGTGGATTAGACCCATCCAGTCCCTGGTCATAATGATGGTGGTGGATTAGACCCATCCAGTCCCTGGTCATAATGATGATGGTGGATTAGACCCATCCAATCCCTCGTCATAATGATGGGGGTGGATTAGATCTGACCCATCCAGTCCCTGGTCATAATGATGGTGGTGGATTAGACCCATCCAGTCCCTGGTCATAATGATGGTGGTGGATTTGACCCATCCAGTCCCTGGTCATAATGATGGTGGTGGAATAGAACTGACCCATCCAGTCCCTGGTCATAATGATGGTGGTGGATTAGACCCATCCAGTCCCTGGTCATAATGATGGTGGTGGATTAGACCCATCCAGTCCCTGGTCATAATGAAGGTGGTGGATTAGACCCATCCAGTCCCTGGTCATAATGATGGTGGTGGATTAGACCCATCCAGTCCCTGGTCATAATGATGGTGGTGGATTAGACCCATCTAGTCCCTGGTCATAATGATGGTGGTGGATTAGACCCATCCAGTCCCTGGTCATAATGATGGTGGTGGATTCGACCCATCCAGTCCCTGGTCATAATGATGGTGGTGGATTAGACCCATCCAGTCCCTGGTCATAATGATGGTGGTGGATTAGACCCATCCAGTCCCTGGTCATAATGAAGGTGGTGGATTAGACCCATCCACTCACTGGTCATAATGATGGTGGTGGATTAGAACTGACCCATCCAGTCCCTGGTCATAATGATGGTGGTGGATTAGACCCATCCAGTCCCTGGTCATAATGATGGTGGTGGATTAGACCCATCCAGTCCCTGGTCATAATGATGGTGGTGGATTAGACCCATCCAGTCCCTGGTCATAATGATGGTGGTGGATTAGAACTGACCAATCCAGTCCCTGGTCATAATGAAGGTGGTGGATTAGAACTGACCAATCCAGTCCCTGGTCATAATGAAGGTGGTGGATTAGACCAATCCAGTCCCTGGTCATAATGATGGTGGTGGATTAGACCCATCCACTCCCTGGTCATAATGATGGGGGTGGATTAGACCCATCCACTCCCTGGTCATAATGATGGGGGTGGATTAGACCCATCCAGTCCCTGGTCATAATGAAGGTGGTGGATTAGACCCATCCAGTCCCTGGTCATAATGAAGGTGGTGGATTAGACCCATCCAGTCCCTGGTCATAATGAAGGTGGTGGATTAGACCCATCCAGTCCCTGGTCATAATGAAGGTGGTGGATTAGACCCATCCAGTCCCTGGTCATAATGATGGTGGTGGATTAGACCCATCCAGTCACTGGTCATAATGATGGTGGTGGATTAGACCCATCCAGTCACTGGTCATAATGATGGTGGTGGATTAGACCCATCCAGTCCCTGGTCATAATGATGGTGGTGGATTAGACCCATCCAGTCCCTGGTCATAATGAAGGTGGTGGATTAGACCCATCCAGTCCCTGGTCATAATGATGGTGGTGGATTAGACCCATCCAGTCCCTGGTCATAATGATGGTGGTGGATTAGACCCATCCAGTCCCTGGTCATAATGATGGTGGTGGATTAGACCCATCCAGTTCCTGGTCATAATGATGGTGGTGGATTAGACCCATCCAGTCCCTGGTCATAATGATGGTGGTGGATTAGACCCATCCAGTCCCTGGTCATAATGAAGGTGGTGGATTAGACCCATCCACTCACTGGTCATAATGATGGTGGTGGATTAGACCCATCCACTCACTGGTCATAATGATGGTGGTGGATTAGACCCATCCAGTCCCTGGTCATAATGATGGTGGTGGATTAGACCCATCAAGTCCCTGGTCATAATGATGGTGGTGGATTAGACCCATCCAGTCCCTGGTCATAATGATGGTGGTGGATTAGAACTGACCAATCCAGTCCCTGGTCATAATGAAGGTGGTGGATTAGAACTGACCAATCCAGTCCCTGGTCATAATGAAGGTGGTGGATTAGACCAATCCAGTCCCTGGTCATAATGATGGTGGTGGATTAGACCCATCCACTCCCTGGTCATAATGATGGGGGTGGATTAGAACTGACCAATCCAGTCCCTGGTCATAATGATGGTGGTGGATTAGACCCATCCAGTCCCTGGTCATAATGAAGGTGGTGGATTAGACCCATCCAGTCCCTGGTCATAATGATGGTGGTGGATTAGACCCATCCAGTCCCTGGTCATAATGATGGTGATGGATTAGACCCATCCAGTCCCTGGTCCTAATGATGGTGGTGGATTAGACCCATCCAGTCCCTGGTCATAATGATGGTGGTGGATTAGACCCATCCAGTCCCTCGTCATAATGATGGGGGTGGATTAGATCTGACCCATCCAGTCCCTGGTCATAATGAAGGTGGTGGATTAGACCCATCCAGTCCCTGGTCATAATGATGGTGGTGGATTAGACCCATCCAGTCCCTGGTCATAATGATGGTGGTGGATTAGACCCATCCAGTCCCTGGTCATAATGATGGTGGTGGATTAGACCCATCCAGTCCCTGGTCATAATGATGGTGGTGGATTAGACCCATCCAGTCCCTGGTCATAATGATGGTGGTGGATTAGACCCATCCAGTCCCTGGTCATAATGATGATGGTGGATTAGACCCATCCAATCCCTCGTCATAATGATGGGGGTGGATTAGATCTGACCCATCCAGTCCCTGGTCATAATGATGGTGGTGGATTAGACCCATCCAGTCCCTGGTCATAATGATGGTGGTGGATTTGACCCATCCAGTCCCTGGTCATAATGATGGTGGTGGAATAGAACTGACCCATCCAGTCCCTGGTCATAATGATGGTGGTGGATTAGACCCATCCAGTCCCTGGTCATAATGATGGTGGTGGATTAGACCCATCCAGTCCCTGGTCATAATGAAGGTGGTGGATTAGACCCATCCAGTCCCTGGTCATAATGATGGTGGTGGATTAGACCCATCCAGTCCCTGGTCATAATGATGGTGGTGGATTAGACCCATCTAGTCCCTGGTCATAATGATGGTGGTGGATTAGACCCATCCAGTCCCTGGTCATAATGATGGTGGTGGATTAGACCCATCCAGTCCCTGGTCATAATGATGGTGGTGGATTAGACCCATCCAGTCCCTGGTCATAATGATGGTGGTGGATTAGACCCATCCAGTCCCTGGTCATAATGAAGGTGGTGGATTAGACCCATCCACTCACTGGTCATAATGATGGTGGTGGATTAGAACTGACCCATCCAGTCCCTGGTCATAATGATGGTGGTGGATTAGACCCATCCAGTCCCTGGTCATAATGATGGTGGTGGATTAGACCCATCCAGTCCCTGGTCATAATGATGGTGGTGGATTAGACCCATCCAGTCCCTGGTCATAATGATGGTGGTGGATTAGAACTGACCAATCCAGTCCCTGGTCATAATGAAGGTGGTGGATTAGAACTGACCAATCCAGTCCCTGGTCATAATGAAGGTGGTGGATTAGACCAATCCAGTCCCTGGTCATAATGATGGTGGTGGATTAGACCCATCCACTCCCTGGTCATAATGATGGGGGTGGATTAGACCCATCCACTCCCTGGTCATAATGATGGGGGTGGATTAGACCCATCCAGTCCCTGGTCATGATGAAGGTGGTGGATTAGACCCATCCAGTCCCTGGTCATAATGAAGGTGGTGGATTAGACCCATCCAGTCCCTGGTCATAATGAAGGTGGTGGATTAGACCCATCCAGTCCCTGGTCATAATGAAGGTGGTGGATTAGACCCATCCAGTCCCTGGTCATAATGATGGTGGTGGATTAGACCCATCCAGTCACTGGTCATAATGATGGTGGTGGATTAGACCCATCCAGTCACTGGTCATAATGATGGTGGTGGATTAGACCCATCCAGTCCCTGGTCATAATGATGGTGGTGGATTAGACCCATCCAGTCCCTGGTCATAATGAAGGTGGTGGATTAGACCCATCCAGTCCCTGGTCATAATGATGGTGGTGGATTAGACCCATCCAGTCCCTGGTCATAATGATGGTGGTGGATTAGACCCATCCAGTCCCTGGTCATAATGATGGTGGTGGATTAGACCCATCCAGTTCCTGGTCATAATGATGGTGGTGGATTAGACCCATCCAGTCCCTGGTCATAATGATGGTGGTGGATTAGACCCATCCAGTCCCTGGTCATAATGATGGTGGTGGATTAGACCCATCCACTCACTGGTCATAATGATGGTGGTGGATTAGACCCATCCACTCACTGGTCATAATGATGGTGGTGGATTAGACCCATCCAGTCCCTGGTCATAATGATGGTGGTGGATTAGACCCATCCAGTCCCTGGTCATAATGATGGTGGTGGATTAGACCCATCCAGTCCCTGGTCATAATGATGGTGGTGGATTAGAACTGACCAATCCAGTCCCTGGTCATAATGAAGGTGGTGGATTAGAACTGACCAATCCAGTCCCTGGTCATAATGAAGGTGGTGGATTAGACCAATCCAGTCCCTGGTCATAATGATGGTGGTGGATTAGACCCATCCACTCCCTGGTCATAATGATGGGGGTGGATTAGAACTGACCAATCCAGTCCCTGGTCATAATGATGGTGGTGGATTAGACCCATCCAGTCCCTGGTCATAATGAAGGTGGTGGATTAGACCCATCCAGTCCCTGGTCATAATGAAGGTGGTGGATTAGACCCATCCAGTCCCTGGTCATAATGAAGGTGGTGGATTAGACCCATCCAGTCCCTGGTCATAATGAAGGTGGTGGATTAGACCCATCCAGTCCCTGGTCATAATGATGGTGGTGGATTAGACCCATCCAGTCCCTGGTCATAATGATGGTGGTGGATTAGAACTGACCCATCCACTCACTGATGGAGTGAGGAGTGGAACCTGTTCTGCTAGCTAGCTGGTCCTCTCCTCACCACTCCTCTGTGTTTATGGAGGAGGAGGAGGAGGAGGAGGAGGAGGAGGAGGAGGAGGAGGAGGAGTGGAACCTGTTCTGCTAGCTAGCTGGTCCTCTCCTCACCACTCCTCTGTGTTTATGGAGGAGGAGGAGGAGGAAGAGTGGAACCTGTTCTGCTAGCTAGCTGGTCCTCTCCTCACCACTCCTCTGTGTTTATGGAGGAGGAGGAGGAGGAGGAAGAGTGGAACCTGTTCTGCTAGCTAGCTGGTTCTCTCCTCACCACTCCTCTGTGTTTATGGAGGAGGAGGAGGAGGAGGAGGAGTGGAACCTGTTCTGCTAGCTAGCTGGTCCTCTCCTCACCACTCCTCTGTGTTTATGGAGGAGGATGAGGAGGAGGAGGAGTGGAACCTGTTCTGCTAGCTAGCTGGTCCTCTCCTCATCACTCCTCTCTGTTTATGGAGGAGGAGGAGGAGGAGTGGAACCTGTTCTGCTAGCTAGCTGGTCCTCTCCTCAACACCCCTCTGTGTTTATGGAGCAGGAGAAGGAGGAGGAGGAGTGTGACCTGTGGCTTTATCTCTGACAGACAACCTATCTCTGTCTCTGACTCACTCACTCATACACACAGATACATACGCACACGTTATGGGGCTGACTCATAGCAGCACAGGTCATTCAGATCCTGTGTGACAGAACACACACCAAAGACAAACTGTGTGTGTGTGTCCTGTCTGTTTGCATACTGTGTGTGTACTGTGTGTTTGCATACTGTGTGTGTACTGTGTGTTTGCATACTGTGTGTGTACTGTGTGTTTGCATACTGTGTGTGTACTGTGTGTTTGCATACTGTGTGTGTCTGTGTGTGTTTGCATATACAGTGCATTCGGACAGTATTCAGATATTGTAATATAGATTAAAACATATATATTTCTTTATCAATCTACACACAATACCTCATAATGCCGAAGCATGCACATTTATAAAAAAATAATAATAAAACACTTTTGTGTCGTCAGAAAACTTAATGCTGGTGTTGGAGTCGTGCCTGGCCACACAGTCATGGGTGAACAGGGAGTACATGAGGGGGCTGAGCACTCACCCCTGAGGGGCCCCCGTGTTGAGGATCAGTGTGTCAGACGTGTTGTTACCTACCCTCACCACCTGGGGGCGGCTCGTCAGGAAGTCCAGGATCCAGTTGCAGAGGGGGGTGATTAGTCCCAGGGTCCTTAGCTTAGTGATGAGCTTTGAGGGCACTATGGCGTTGAACGCTGAGCTGTAGTCAATGAACAGCATTCTCACATAGGTGTTTCTTTTGTCCAGGTGGGAAAGGGCAGTGTGGAGTGCAGTAGAGATGGCATCATCTGTGGATCTGTTGGGGCGGTGTGCTAATTGGGGTGGGTCTAGGATTTCCGGCATGATGGTGTTGATATGAGCCATGACTTTCCTCCTTCATATCTCCTCCATACCTCCCCCTTCATATATCCTTCTCCATACCTCCTCCTCCATATCTCCTCCATTTCTCCACTATAGCTCCTCCATATCTCCTCCTCCGCATCTCCTCCATACCTCCTCCTCCATAGCTCCTCCATTTCTCCTCTATATCTCCTCCATACCTCCCCCTTCATATGTCCTTCTCCATACCTCCTCCTCCATACCTCCTCCTTCATATGTCCTTCTCCATACCTCCTCCTCCATACCTCCTCCTCCATACCTCCCCCTTCATATGTCCTTCTCCATACCTCCTCCTCCATACCTCCTCCTCCATACCTCCTCCTCCATACCTCCCCCTTCATATGTCCTTCTCCATACCTCCTCCTCCATATCTCCTCCATTTCTCCACTATAGCTCCTCCATATCTCCTCCTCCGCATCTCCTCCATACCTCCTCCTCCATAGCTCCTCCATTTCTCCTCTATATTTCCTCCATACCCCTCCATATCTCCTCCTCCATACCTCCTCCTCCATACCCCCTCCTTATCTCCTCCTCCATACCTCCTCCTCCATATCTCCTCCATTTCTCCTCTATATCTCCTCCATATCTCCTCCTCCGCATCTCCTCCATACCTCCTCCTCCATATCTCCTCCATTTCTCCACTATAGCTCCTCCATATCTCCTCCTCCGCATCTCCTCCATACCTCCTCCTCCATAGCTCCTCCATTTCTCCTCTATATTTCCTCCATACCCCCTCCATATCTCCTCCTCCATACCTCCTCCTCCATACCCCCTCCTTATCTCCTCCTCCATACCTCCTCCTCCATACCCCCTCCTTATCTCCTCCTCCTTATCTCCTCCTCCATACCTCCTCCTCCATACCCCCTCCTTATCTCCCCCTCCTTATCTCCTCCTCCATATCTCCTCCTCCATACCTCCTCCTCCATACCCCCTCCTTATCTCCCCCTCCATATCTCTTCCTCCATATCTCCTCCTCCTTATCTCCCCCTCCATACCTTCTCCTCCATACCCCCGCCTTATCTCCCCCTCCATATCTCCTCCTCCATATCCCCTCCTTCATATCTCCTCCATACCTCCCCCTTCATATATTCTTCTCCATACCTCCTCCTCCATATCTCCTCCATTTCTCCACTATATCTCCTCCATATCTCCTCCTCCGCATCTCCTCCATACCTCCTCCTCCATAGCTCCTCCATTTCTCCTCTATATTTCCTCCATACCTCCTCCTCCATACCCCCTCCTTATCTCCTCCTCCATACCTCCTCCTCCATATCTCCTCCTCCATATCTCCTCCTCCATATCTCCTCCTCCATACCCCCTCCTTATCTCCTCCTCCATACCTCCTCCTCCTTATCTCCTCCATACCTCCCCTTCATATATCCTTCTCCAGACCTCCTCCTCCATATCTCCTCCATACCTCCCCTTTCATATATCCTTCTCCATACCTCCTCCTCCATACCCCCTAGATTATCTCCCCCTCCATACCTCCTCCTCCATACCCCCTTCTTATTTCCCCTTCCATATCCCCTCCTTCATATCTCCTCCATACCTCCCCCTTCATATATCCTTCTCCATACCTCCTCCTCCATATCTCCTCCATTTCTCCTCTATATCTCCTCCATATCTCCTCCTCCGCATCTCCTCCATACCTCCTCCTCCATAGCTCCTCCATTTCTCCTCTATATTTCCTCCATACCCCCTCCTTATCTCCTCCTCCATACCTCCTCCTCCATACCCCTCCTTATCTCCTCCTCCATACCTCCTCCTCCATATCTCCTCCTCCATACCCCCTCCTTATCTCCTCCTCCATACCCCCTCCTTATCTCCTCCTCCATACCTCCTCCTCCATACCTCCTCCTCCTTATCTCCTCCTCCATACCTCCTCCTCCATACCCCCTCCTTATCTCCTCCTCCATATCCCCTCCTCCATTACTCCTCCATACCTCCTCCTCCATATCTCCTCCATATCTCCTCCTCCATACCTCCTCCTCTGTACCTCCTCCATATATTCTCTGTACCTCCTCCATATTTCCTCCATACCTCCTCCTCCGTACCTTATCTCCTCCATATCTTCTCTGTACCTCTTCTGTACCCCCTCCTCCATACCTCCACCTTATCTCCTCCTCCATATCTCTTCCTCCATATCTCCTCTTCCATACCTCCGCCATACCTCCACCTTATCTCCTCCACACCTCCTCCTCCGTACCTTATCTCCTCCATATCTTCTCTGTACCTCTTCTGTACCCCCTCCTCCATACCTCCACCTTATCTCCTCCTCCATATCTCTTCCTCCATATCTCCTCTTCCATACCTCCGCCATACCTCCACCTTATCTCCTCCTCCATATCTCTTCCTCCATATCTCTTCCTCCATATCTCCTCCTCCATATCTCTTCCTCCATATCTCTTCCTCCATATCTCCTCCTCCATATCTCTTCCTCCATATCTCCTCCTCCATATCTCTTCCTCCATATCTCCTCCTCCATACCTCCGCAAACCCTCCACCTTATCTCCTCCTCCATATCTCTTCCTCCATATCTCCTCCTCCATATCTCTTCCTCCATATCTCCTCCTCCATACCTCCACCTTATCTCCTCCTCCATATCTCTTCCTCCATATCTCCTCCATACCTCCTCCTTCATATCTCCTCCATATCACCACCTCCATACTTCCTCCTCCATAGCTCCTCCTTCATATTTCCTCCATATCATCTCCTCCAAATCACCTCCTCCATACCTCCTCCTTCATATCTGCTCCATTTCACCTCCTCCACACCTCCATCATAGCTCCTCCTTCATATTTCCTCCTCCGTACCTGCTCCTCCATACCTCCTCCATATCTCCTCTGTACCTCTTTTGTACCTCCTCCTTCATATCTCCTCCTCTGTACCTCCTCAGTACCTCCTCCTCCAAATCTCCTCCATATCTCCTCCATACCTCCTCCTCCTCCATATCTCCTCCTAGATACCTCCTCCATATCTCCTCCATATATCCTCCATACCTCCTCCGTACCTCATCTCCTCCTCCATACCTCCTCAAAATATTCTCTGTACCTCCTCCGTACCTCATCCTCCATATCTTCTCTGTACCTCCTCCATACCTCCTCCATACCTCCATCTTGTCTCCTCCTCCATACCTCCTCCTTCATATCTCCTCCATATCACCTCCTCCATACCTCCTCCTTCATATTTCCTCCATATCACCTCCTCCATATCACCTCCTCCATATCTCCTCCTTCATATCTCCTCCATATCACCTCCTCCATATCACCTTCTCCATACCTCCTCCTTCATATCTCCTCCATATCACCTCCTCCATACCTCCTCCTTCATATCTCCTACATATCACCACCTCCATATCACCTCCATATCACCACCTCCATACTTCCTCCTCCATAGCTCCTCCTTCATATTTCCTCCATATCAACTCCTCCATTTCACCTCCTCCACACCTCCTCCATATCACCACCTCCACACCTCCTCCTCCACACCTCCTCCTCCATAGCTCCTCCTTCATATCTCCTCCTCCTCTATCATATCTCCTCCATATCACCTCCTCCATAGCTCCTCCTTCATATTTCCTCCTCCGTACCTGCTCCTCCATATCTCCTCCGTACCTCCTCCATATCTCTTCCCCCATACCTCCTCCGTACCTCCTCTCTACCTCCTCCTTCATATCTCCTCCATATCTCCTCCTCCATACCTCCTCCTCTGTACCTCCTCCATATCTCCTCTGTACCTCTTTCGTACCTCCTCCTTCATATCTCCTCCTCTGTACCTCCTCCGTACCTCCTCCTCCATATCTCCTCCATATCTCCTCCATACCTCCTCCTCCTCTGTACCTCCTCCTCCATATCTCCTCCTAGATACCTCCTCCATATCTCCTCCATATATCCTCCATACCTCCTCCGTACCTCATCTCCTCCTCCATACCTCCTCAAAATATTCTCTGTACCTCCTCCGTACCTCATCCTCCATATCTTCTCTGTACCTTCTCCATACCTCCTCCATACCTCCATCTTATCTCCTCCTCCATGTCTCCTCCTCCATACCACATCCTTATGTCTTCCTCCATACCTCCTCCTCCATATCTTCTACAACATACCTCCTCCTCCATATCTCCTCCATACCTCCTCCTCCATATCTTCTACAACATACCTCCTCCTCCATATCTCCTCCATACCTCCTCCTCCATATCTTCTACAACATACCTCCTCCTCCATATCTCCTCCATACCTCCTCCTCCATACCTCCTCCTCCATATCTTCTACAACATACCTCCTCCTCCATATCTCCTCCATACCTCCTCCATATCTTCTACAACATACCTCTCCCTCCATATCTCCTCCTTCATATCTACTCCATATCACCTCCTCCATATCACCTCCTCCATACCTCCTCCTTCATATCTCCTCCATATCACCACCTCCACACCACCTCCATACTTCCTCCTCCATATCACCTCCTCCATATCTCCTCCTCCATACCTCCTCCTTCATATCTCCTCCATATCACCTCCTTCATACCTCCTCCTTCATACCTCCTCCATACCGCCTCCTTCATATCTCCTCCTCCATACCTCCTCCTCCATATCTCCTCCTCCATACCTCCTCCTCCATACCTCCTCCTCCATATCTCCTCCTCCATATCTCCTCCTCCATATCTCCTCCATATCACCACCTCCACACCTCCTCCTCCATAGCTCCTCCTTCATATCTCCTCCTCCATACCTACTCCATATCTCCTCCATACCTCCTCCATATCACCTCCTTCATGTCACCTCCTCCATACCTCCTCCTTCATATCTCCTCCAAATCACCACCTCCACACCTCCTCCTCCATACCTCCTCCTCCATACCTCCTCCTCCATACCTCCTCCTTCATATCTCCTCCATATCACCTCCTCCTTAACTCCTCCTTCATATCTCCTCCATACCAACTCCTTCATACCTCCTCCATCATATCTCCCCCTTCCATATCTCCTCCTCCATACCTCCTCCTCCATAGCTCCTCCTTCATATCTCCTCCTCCATACCTCTTCCTTCATATCTCCTCCATATCACCTCCTCCATACCTCCTCCTTCATATCTCCCCCACATATCTCCTCCATACCTCCTCCTTCGTACCTCCTCCTCCATACCTCCTCCTTCAAATCTCCTCCATATCACCTCCTCCATACCTCCTCCTTTATCTCCCCCACATATCTCCTCCATACCTCCTCCTTCGTACCTCCTCCTCCATACCTCCTCCTTCATATCTCCTCCTCCATACCTCCTCCTTCATATCTCCTCCATATCACCTCCTCCATACCTCCTCCTTCGTACCTCCTCCTCCGTACCTCCTCTTCCTTATCTCCTCCTCCATATCTCCTCTTCCATACCTCCTCCTTCATATCTCCTCCATATCTCCCCCTTCCATATCTCCTCCTCCATAGCTCCTCCTTCATATCTCCTCCTCCATACCTCCTCCTTCATATCTCCTCCATATCACCTCCTCCATACCTCCTCCTTCATATCTCCTCCATACCTCTTCCATACCTCCTCCGTACCTCCTCTCTACCTCCATATCTTCACCTCCATAGCTCCTCCTCTGTACCTCCTCCATATCTCCTCTGTACCTCTTTTGAACCTCCTCCTTCATATCTCCTCCTTCATATTTCCTCCATACCTCCTCCTCTGTACCTTCTCTGTACCTCCTCCTCATCTCCTCTGTACCTCCTCCGTACCTCCTCCTCCATATCTCCCCCAATATTCCTCCTCCTCTGTTCCTCCTCCATACCTCCTCCTCCTCTGTACCCCCTCCTCCATATCTCCTCCATACCTCCTCGTCCTCTGTACCCCCTCCTCCATATCTCCTCCATACCTCCTCCTCCTCTGTACCCCCTCCTCCATATCTCCTCCATACCTCCTCCTCCGTACCTCCTCCATTTCTCAGTCAGCCATGTAGTGGGAATCTGTGTGTGTGTGTGTGTGTGTGTGTGTGTGTGTGTGTGTGTGTGTGTGTGTGTGTGTGTGTGTGTGTGTGTGTGTGTGTGTGTGTGTGTGTGTGTGTGTGTGTGTGTGTGTGTGTGTGTGTGTGTGTGTGTGTGTGTGTGTGTGTGTGTGTGTGTGTGTGTGTGTGTGTGTGTGTGTGTGTGTGTGTGAGAGAGAGAGACCGAGTCATCATTACATAGGCAGCTCTGGAATGATAAATGTGTTGTCTGACTCATGGATAGACGTAGATGCCGTTAGACTTTAACAGGTGCAGAGGAGAGATCTGTGTTCATTAAGTATCTCAGAGTGCTGGTCATGTCCCCCCTGTCCACTCATTATAAATGAAACTGATCCTAGATCAGCAGTCTTACTCTGAGGAGCTATATTGATACATTATGTTTGTACTGTCTTTTCAACTCCTATCCTAAAATCGAAACTGTCACAAGAGGGCACTTGATGAGAGCCCGTACCCAGACCTCAGCGCTGCTGCATGGTCATTGGGAGGCTGAAACATTGTGTTCTTTCATCTGGCTGCAGAGTCAGACGGTACTCTGTTGTCAATTACATCCCTTTTGGAGGGAGAAAGGGAGAAAGAAAAAGGAAAGGGAGGGAGGGAGGCAGAGAAAGAGGGAGGGAGAAAGAAAGAGTGCTCTCCTCTCCTGTAGGCTTCAGCAGCCAGGGAAGGCAGACCCATAGCCCCTCCGCCTGTCTGTCCGTCTGTCTGTCTGTCTGTCTGTGTAAAGGCCTATGGAGGGCAGTACAGTACAGCCTGTGGTTGTCAGTATAAAATCCAGGCAAGGGATTCTCTAGGCTTCTATCCAGGGATTCGCCAGATGGGTGAGTGTCTGAAGCAGTCTAAATTACTACCAGTCAGTCATAGTGGGAAACTGCACACAGACTCCCTAGTCCATATTTTGTTGATTTGGGAATGTGCAATACTTTCGGAGTTTGCCAATACTAGCCAAAATGTTTGAAATACCCTGTACTTTGTAAATCTGAGAAGAACTACCGTAGTTATTGTAATATCCCTGGTTGAACCAGTTTAGTTGTGAGACCTACCGTACAGTACCAGTCAAAAGTTTGGACACACCTTCTCATTCAAGGGTTTTTATTTTTTTATTTGTACTATTTTCTACATTGTAGAATAATAGTGAAGACATCAAAACTATGAAATAACACATATGGAATCATGTAGTTACCAAAAAAAAGTGTTAAACAAATCAAAATATAGTTTAGATTTCAGATTTTTCAAAGTAGCCACCCATCGTCTTGATGACAGCTTGGCACACTCTTGGTATTCTCTCAACCAGCTTCACCTGGAATGCTTTTCCAACAGTCTTGAAGGAGTTCCCACATATGCTAAGCACTTGTTGGATGCTTTTCCTTCACTCTGCGGTCCGACTCATCCCAAACCATCTCAATTGGGTTGAGGTCAGGTAATTGTGGAGACAAGGTCATCTGTTGCAGCACTCCATCACTCTCCTTCTTGGTCAAATAGCCCTTACACAGCCTGGAGGTGTGTTGGGTCATTGTCCTGTTGAAAAACAAATGATAGTCCCACTAAGTGCAAACCAGATGGGATTGCGTATCGCTGCAGAATGCTGTGGTAGACATGCTGGTTAAGTGAGCCTTTAATTCTAAAAAAATCACTGACAGTGTCACCAGCAAAGCATCCCCACACCGTAACACCTCCTCCTCCATGCTTCACGGTGGGAACCACACATGCAGAGATCATCCGTTCACCTACTCTGCGTCTCACAAAGACACGGCTGTTGGAACCAAAAATCTAAAATTTGGACTCGTCAGACCAAAGGACAGATTTCCACCGGTCTAATGTTCATTGCTTATGTTTCTTGGCCCAAGCAAGTCTCTTCTTATTATTGGTGTCCTTTAGTAGTTGTTTCTTTGCAGCAATTCGACCACGAAGGCCTGATTCAAGCAGTTTCCTCTGAACAGTTGATATTGAAATGTGTCTGTTACTTGAACTCTGTGAAGCATTTATTTGGGCTGCAATTTCTGAGGCTGGTAACTCTAATGAACTTATCCTCTGCAACAGAGGTAACTCTGGGTCTGCCTTTCCTTTCCTTTTACCAATTAGGGCTATCTTCTGTATAACACCTCTACCTTGTCACAACACAACTGATTGGCTCAAAGGCATTAACCTGTCTAGGATGAGGGTGCCGCTAGCGACACTCCCCCCCCCCCCCCCCACTGAAAAGGCAGAGCCGCGAAATTCAAAAAAAATATTTTTTTTAAATATTTAACTTTCACACATTAAAGTCCAATACAGCTAATGAAAGACACAGATCTTGTGAATCCAGCTAACATGTCCGATTTTTAAAATGTTTTACAGGGAAGACACAATATGTAAAGATGTACATCTATTACCTAAAAACACATTAGCATAATCCACCATCTTTTATTTGTCCACCAACACCAGTAGCTATCACCAATTCGGCTAAACTAAGATATTTATAGCCCCTAACCAAGAAAAAAACTCATCAGATGACAGTCTGATAACATATTTATGGTATGGGATAGGTTTTGTTAGAAAAAAGTGCATATTTCAGGTAGATGGCATAGGTTACAATTGCACCCACCGTCACAAATGGACTAGAATAACTACATAGAGCAACGTGTTTACCTACTTACTAATCATCAAACATTTCGTAAAAATACACAGCATACACTAATCGAAAGACACAGATCCTGTGAATACAGACAATATTTCAGATTTTCTAAGTGTCTTACAGCGAAAACACAATAAATCGTTATATTAGCATAGCACATAGCACATAGCAGCCCAGCATTGATTCTAGCCAAAGTGAGCGATAAAAGTCAACATCGCCAAAATATATTAATTTTTTCACTAACCTTCTCAGAATTCTTCAGATGACACTCCTGTAACATCATATTACACAATCCATATAGAGTTTGATCGAAAATGTTTATATTTAGCCACCAAAATCATGGTTAGACAATGTGAAATGTAGCCAAGCTGGTGAGAAAATGTCCGTGCGCCACTTAGACAGTGATCTACTCTTATACATAAATACTCGTAAACGTGATTAAAAAATATAGGGTGGACAGGGATTGATAGACAATTTAATTCTTAATACAATCGCGGAATTACATTTTTTAATTTATCCTTACTTTTCACTACAATTTGCGCCAAGCGAAGCTACGTCAAAAAACATGGCGTCCTAAGCCACTAACATTTTTCGACAGAAACACGATTTATCATAATAAAAATGTCCTACTTTGAGCTGTTCTTCCATCAGTATCTTGGGCAAAGGATCCTTTCTTGGGAGTAATCGTCTTTTGGTGGAAAGCTGTCCTCTTGCCATGTGGAAATGCCAACTGCGTTCGGGATGAACTGGAAGCGTGCCCAGCTATTCACAGCGTTTCAGAAATAAATGTCCCAAAATCGCACTAAACGGATATAAATTGCTATAAAACGCTTTAAATTAACTACCTTATGATGTTTTTAACTCCTATAACGAGTAAAAACATGACCGGAAAAATATAACAGGCTAAACTAACGCTTGGAAAAATAGCAGGTCGATGTCCTCCACGCGCATTACGCAGCTGCAAAGGAGCTCCTACCTATAGGGTTTTTTAATTTGTAGTGCCTGTGAACGCGCAATCGACCCCATTCAAATCGTCATCACGTAAAGGCATCCAGGGGAAGACGTAAGCAGTGTCCGTATAGTCATAGCAATAACAGTGACCTTTTAACTGACTTGAGATCAGGGGACAAAATTTCTGAAATCTGACTCCATGTCAGGGAAATTGCTGTAGAATGGGCTCTGTTCCACTTAGAGACAAAATTTCAACTCCTATAGAAACTATAGACTGTTTTCTATCCAACAATAATAATAATATGCATATTGTACGATCAAGGATTTTGTGGGAAGCCGTTTCAAAAATTACACGATTAGCATAAATAGTCACAACAGCGCCCCCATCCTCAACAGGTTAAGAAGGTAATAAATTCCACAAATACATTTTTAACAAACACCTGTTAACCTCTCTGGGATATGTGGGACGGTAGCGTCCCACCTGGCCAACATCCAGTGAAAATGCAAAGTGCCAAATTCAAATAAAATATTATAAAAATGTAACTTTCATGAAATCACACATTCAAGATACCAAATTAAAGCTACACTTGTTGTGAATCCAGTCAACGTGTCAGATTTCAAAAAAATGCTTTACGGCGAAAGCAAACAATGCTATTATCTGAGGATCCCAGCTAACAATCACATACCATCGTATTTCAACCCTCCCGGCGCAACACAAAACGCAGAAATAAAGATATAATTCATGCCTTACCTTTGACGAGCTTCTTCTGTTGGCACTCCAATATGTCCCATAAACATCACAAATGGCCCTTTTGTTCGATTAATTCCGTCGATATACATCCAAAATGTCCATTTATTTGGCGCGTTTGATCCAGAAAAACACCCGTTCCAACTTGCACAACGTGACTACAAAATATCTCAGAAGTTACCTGTAAGCTTTGTCCAAACATTTCAAACTAGTTTTGTAATACAACTTTAGGTATTTTTTAACGTAAATAATCAATAAAATTGAAGACGGAATGATCTGTGTTCAATACCGGAGGAAAACAATGTGTAGCATGCTTTCTGGTCACACGCCTCTAACAAACAGTACACTTCACTGGAGCCTCATTCTGAACATGGCTACTTCTTCATTTCTCAAAGGAAAAACCTCAACCAATTTCTAAAGACTGTTGACATCCAGTGGAAGCGATAGGAACTGCAGGAAGGTCCCTTAGAAATCTGGATTCCCAATGAAAATCCGTTGAAAAGAGAGTGACCTCAAAAAAATATATATCTGAATGGTTTGTCCTCAGGGTTTTGTCTGCCAAATAAGTACTGTTATGGCCACAGACATGATTCAAACAGTTTTAGAAACTTCTATCCAATACTAATAATGATGCTATAAATATGCATATATTAGCATCTGGGACTGAGTAGGAGGCAGTTTACTCTGGGCACGCTTTTCATACAAACGTGAAAATACTGCCCCCTATCCTAGAGAAGTTAATTGAAATGCATTCCAGGTGACTTCCTCGTGAAGCTGGTTGAGAGAATGCCAAGAGTGTGCAAAGCTATCATCAAGGCAAAGGATGGCTACTTTGAAGAATCTCAAATATAAAATATCTTTTTATTTGTTTAACCTTTCTCGCCCACAACATTCCGCTGAAAATGCAGCGCGAAATTCAAAAATATTTTTTTGAAATATGTAATTTTCACACATTAATAAGTCCAATACAGCAAATGAAAGATAAACATCTTGTTAATCTATCCATCGTGTCCGATTTTTTACATGTTTTACAGCGAAAACACAACATATATTTATGTTCGATCACCACCAAATCCAAAAACACACAGCCATTTTTCCCAGCCAAAGATAGTCACACAAAAGCAGAAATAGAGATAAAATTAATCACTAACCTTTGATAATCTTCATCAGATGACACTCATAGGACATCATGTTACACAATACATTTATGTTTTGTTCGATAATGTGCATATTTATATACCCTTCCTCTGCTAGTGACTGGCTTCCTCACATTTTCAGAGTTTATATCAACATAAATATCTACTATAGCATGATCTGTGAGGACAGTAGGACCAATCTTGCAATCAATCACATTATTAACCATGAAATTAGATATCAAGAAGAAATCGTTTCTGGTATGTGTCTTATGACAGTGGGAGAAAAAAGTATATTCTCTTTTTTGTGCTAGCTAATCCATCCTCTTGTATCGCATCAACTTTTTCCCTTTAACTCGGTAGTTGTTTTTATCTTGGAGACATCGGATGCCCACATCCAACAAAATCGTGTTCATCTTTCCCATTTGCTCAAAAAGATCCTTTCAGTTTGACCAATTTCTCTGGGGTTACGTGTTTATCCATGTCTTGGTGGGGGGATTCGGGAGGACTTGCTGCTTGTTTGCTAGTCGATGTGGCATTCTGTGAATACTGTGCGTTAGGCTTGAAAGTTTTTAGCGAGTAACGCCATGTTAGCAAGATGTTTCAAAATGTAAATGATCTTTATATTAAACTGTACTTCAAGTCAATATATTAAGACAAAACTGAAAGTGTATGCCGTTGAATTTCAGTTATATCCGGGTATGAGGAGCTCTAAAGAGTCCAAAGCACTCTGCATTGAGTAGTGGTAACAACACCGCTTAGCCGTGATATATTGGCCATATACCACACCCCCTCGGGCCTTATTGCTTTAATAATACACGGTATATTTGCACGGTAGAATTCAAATGGCTATAGTTTCATTTTTACATGTTCTGTTTGAGCTGATTTTGTAAAGCAAAAGATCGTATTGTTGAATTTCGATTTTCCTAATAGCAAGCTAGGACTGATGCTTCGGTTAGCTAAACTAGCAGGTCTGTTTGTTTGGTTACCACGGCAACTACTTTTATCGAGTAAACTTGCTAGTTACTCCAGTGGATGTTTAACACATTTCTACCTGCAAATATATTAAAATATATTAAATTATAGCCATGGTATAAAAGGGATAATCAGGCTCAGGGCACGATGTCTTCTCTAGGAGAAAGGTGAAAGGTCAGTTCTCCGCTGGCGCGCCATGGAATACACCTTCCACGTCATTCATTATTTTCCATAGAACGCGTAGCCCCTCGTCGATTATCCTTTACATAACGGTGAAGTAAGCCAGGCATGATCATACACGTAACACACTGCATTTAATCCCTAATACAAGTCCATAACCATGTTATTAGCCTGGGCCTGTTGCGAAACCAAGCATATTAACAGCTACAGTCCATATTTGGTGAACCTGCCTACTATTACAACGGCAAAAGTTACTTCAGACAATGAACACGGTGTTTGTTGTTGTAGTCATTGCACATGCAACAGAACAGCAGAATATACCGCTGCTGGACACTCCTCCATTTTTATCAACAAAAACAATAACAAAGGTGCTGGGGGGGGGGTGGCGTTGTTTAAACCAAATGCAGATTAGAGCTTTAACTTGTAAATATGACGCAGAAAACAGTGTGAGGCAGGCAGCAATTTGATAATGTCGTGAAAGGTGAAAAAAATCGCCCGATGTGCTCGTACTAGTGTGTCTGACCCTGTAAAACAACACTGCACCTATCGGGTATATGTGACTGTGCTGGCCATTCCATTTAGACAGAATACTAGGATAGAGTTCCTAGTTCCTAGAATACTAAACTATGCCTAGAAGGCCAGTGTCTGACCCTGTTAAACAACATATATCACTGCACGTATCGGGTGTATGTGACAATAAAACATCAATAAAGGTGTCTCTGAGGTTCTGTTAAATGCTACTGGGGGGGGGAGGAAGGGGGAAACTTTCACAACTTTTGTTTCTTCTTGATTTTCTACTCAATGTTTACTGCTGTTGCGTGAGAGACTGAGCCATGTAAACCACAATGGTTGTGCAATTAGCCCGTAATTCGAGGGTGAGCGGAAGAGAGCGAGAAAGGAAAGGGGAGGGGGGGTGCCATTAGTGGTTTCTGCTTTCCCCCGATGTAATTTGCTTTATTCTACTTGTCTTGCACAATTTGTGATTCCGTGGAATGTGTGATTGAGCAACACATTGCTACCTTGGTAAAAGGTGACACCTCCAATGGAAGGTTATAGGAACCTTCTCACACCTGCGTGTGTGTGTGTGTGTGTGTGTGTGTGTGTGTGTGTGTGTGTGTGTGTGTGTGTGTGTGTGTGTGTGTGTGTGTGTGTGTGTGTGTGTGTGTGTGTGTGTGTGTGTGTGTGTGTGTGTGCATGCGTGCGAGCGTCTGTGCGTGTGTGTGTGTGTGTGTGTGTGAACACAGTGTTTAGATATGAATCATGACCTTTAGCTTGGCCATTATCATACCCTCTAAGTCCAATCTTCCATGACTAACCACCAGGAGCTATTCAGCTGTAAAAATGTGTCAAGGATAAGCAGACTGCACCAACACCTTACTAGATATACTATAGGTATGTATGTGTTGATTTAGCTTGGCTTGTGAGGACCTGTACTTTCCTTTATACGTTCCTCCATAACCCGAGGACCAGGCCAGGGTGAGGTAAAGGCTCTACAGCAAAATGGCATGAAAGTGAATGATGAATAGAGCACCACACTGCTGAATAGAGGACCACACTGCTGATCTCTCCTATATGAATAGAGCACCAAACTGCTGATCTCTCCTGTATGAATAGAGCACCAAACTGCTGATCTCTCCTATATGAATAGAGCACCAAACTGCTGATCTCTCCTATATGAATAGAGCACCAAACTGCTGATCTCTCCTATATGAATAGAGCACCAAACTGCCGATCTCTCCTGTATGAATAGAGCACCAAACTGCTGATCTCTCCTGTATGAATAGAGCACCAAACTGCTGATCTCTCCTATATGAATAGAGCACCACACTGCTGATCTCTCCTGTATGAATAGAGCACCAAACTGCTGATCTCTCCTGTATGAATAGAGCACCAAACTGCTGATCTCTCCTGTATGAATAGAGCACCACACTGCTGATCTCTCCTATATGAATAGAGCACCAAACTGCTGATCTCTCCTATATGAATAGAGCACCAAACTGATGAATAGAGCACCACACTGCTGATCTCTCCTATATGAATAGAGCACCAAACTGCTGATCTCTCCTATATGAATAGAGCACCAAACTGCTGATCTCTCCTATATGAATAGAGCACCAAACTGATGATCTCTCCTATATGAATAGAGCACCAAACTGCTGATCTCTCCTATATGAATAGAGCACCAAACTGCTGATCTCTCCTATATGAATAGAGCACCAAACTGCAGATCTCTCCTATATGAATAGAGCACCAAACTGCTGATCTCTCCTGTATGAATAGAGCACCAAACTACTGATCTCTCCTGTATGAATAGAGCACCAAACTGCTGATCTCTCCTGCATGAATAGAGCACCAAACTGCTGATCTCTCCTATATGAATAGAGCACCAAACTGCTGATCTCTCCTGTATGAATAGAGCACCAAACTGCTGATCTCTCCTGTATGAATAGAGCACCAAACTGCTGATCTCTCCTGCATGAATAGAGCACCAAACTGCTGATCTCTCCTATATGAATAGAGCACCAAACTGCAGATCTCTCCTATATGAATAGAGCACCAAACTGATGAATAGAGCACCACACTGCTGATCTCTCCTGTATGAATAGAGCACCAAACTGATGATCTCTCCTGTATGAATAGAGCACCAAACTCCTGATCTCTCCTATATGAGTAGAGCACCAAACTGCTGATCTCTCCTATGTGAATAGAGCACCAAACTGCTGATCTCTCCTGTATGAATAGAGCACCAAACTGCAGATCTCTCCTATATGAATAGAGCACCAAACTGATGAATAGAGCACCACACTGCTGATCTCTCCTATATGAATAGAGCACCAAACTGATGATCTCTCCTGTATGAATAGAGCACCAAACTGCTGATCTCTCCTATATGAGTAGAGCACCAAACTGCTGATCTCTCCTATGTGAATAGAGCACCAAACTGCTGATCTCTCCTATATGAATAGAGCACCAAACTGCTGATCTCTCCTGTATGAATAGAGCACCAAACTGCTGATCTCTCCTATATGAATAGAGCACCAAACTGCTGATCTCTCCTATATGAATAGAGCACCATACTGCTGATCTCTCCTATATGAATAGAGCACCAAACTGCTGATCTCTCCTATACGAATAGAGCACCAAACTGCTGATCTCTCCTATATGAATAGAGCACCATACTGCTGATCTCTCCTATATGAATAGAGCACCAAACTGCTGATCTCTCCTATATGAATAGAGCACCACACTGCAGATCTCTCCTATATGAAAAGAGCACCACACTGCTGATCTCTCCTATATGAATAGAGCACCACACTGCTGATCTCTCCTATATGAATAGAGCACCACACTGCTGATCTCTCCTATATGAATAGAGCACCAAACTGCTGATATCTCCTGTATAAATAGAGCACCAAACTGCTGATCTCTCCTATATGAATAGAGCACCAAACTGCTGATCTCTCCTGTATGAATAGAGCACCAAACTGCTGATCTCTCCTGTATGAATAGAGTACCAAACTGCTGATCTCTCCTAAATGAATAGAGCACCAAACTGCTGATCTCTCCTATATGAATAGAGCACCAAACTGCTGATCTCTCCTGTATGAATAGAGCACCAAACTGATGATCTCTCCTGTATGAATAGAGCACCAAACTGCTGATCTCTCCTGTATGAATAGAGCACCAAACTGCTGATCTCTCCTATATGAATAGAGCACCAAACTGCTGATCTCTCCTATATGAATAGAGCACCACACTGCTGATCTCTCCTATATGAATAGAGAACCACACTGCTGATCTCTCCTATATGAATAGAGCACCAACCTGCTGATCTCTCCTATATGAATAGAGCACCAAACTGCTGATCTCTCCTATATGAATAGAGCACCAAACTGCTGATCTCCCCTGTATGAATAGAGCACCAAACTGATGAATAGAGCACCAAACTGCTGATCTCTCCTGTATGAATAGAGCACCAAACTGCTGATCTCTCCTGTATGAATAGAGCATCAAACTGCTGATCTCTCCTGTATGAATAGAGCACCAAACTGCTGATCTCTCCTGTATGAATAGAGCACCAAACTGCTGATCTCTCCTGTATGAATAGAGCACCAAACTGCTGATCTCTCCTGTATGAATAGAGCACCAAACTGCTGATCTCTCCTATATGAATAGAGCACCAAACTGCTGATCTCTCCTGTATGAATAGAGCACCACACTGCTGATCTCTCCTATATGAATAGAGCACCAAACTGCTGATCTCTCCTGTATGAATAGAGCACCAAACTGCTGATCTCTCCTGTATGAATAGAGCACCAAACTGCTGATCTCTCCTATATGAATAGAGCACCAAACTGCTGATCTCTCCTGTATGAATAGAGCACCAAACTGCTGATCTCTCCTGTATGAATAGAGCACCAAACTGCTGATCTCTCCTGTATGAATAGAGCACCAAACTGCTGATCTCTCCTATATGAATAGAGCACCACACTGCTGATCTCTCCTGTATGAATAGAGCACCAAACTGCTGATCTCTCCTGTATGAATAGAGCACCAACCTGCTGATCTCTCCTGTATGAATAGAGCACCAAACTGCTGATCTCTCCTGTATGAGTAGAGCACCAAACTGCTGCTCTCTCCTGTATGAATAGAGCACCAAACTGCTGATCTCTCCTATATGAATAGAGCACCAAACTGCTGATCTCTCCTATATGAATAGAGCACCAAACTGCTGATCTCTCCTATATGAATAGAGCACCAAACTGCTGATCTCTCCTGTATGAATAGAGCACCAAACTGCTGATCTCTCCTATATGAATAGAGCACCAAACTGCTGATCTCTCCTATATGAATAGAGCACCAAACTGCTGATCTCTCCTATATGAATAGAGCACCAAACTGCTGATCTCTCCTGTATGAATAGAGCATCAAACTGCTGATCTCTCCTGTATGAATAGAGCACCAAACTGCTGATCTCTCCTGTATGAATAGAGCACCAAACTGCTGATCTCTCCTGTATGAATAGAGCACCAAACTGCTGATCTCTCCTGTATGAATAGAGCACCAAACTGCTGATCTCTCCTATATGAATAGAGCACCAAACTGCTGATCTCTCCTGTATGAATAGAGCACCACACTGCTGATCTCTCCTATATGAATAGAGCACCAAACTGCTGATCTCTCCTGTATGAATAGAGCACCAAACTGCTGATCTCTCCTGTATGAATAGAGCACCAAACTGCTGATCTCTCCTATATGAATAGAGCACCAAACTGCTGATCTCTCCTGTATGAATAGAGCACCAAACTGCTGATCTCTCCTGTATGAATAGAGCACCAAACTGCTGATCTCTCCTGTATGAATAGAGCACCAAACTGCTGATCTCTCCTATATGAATAGAGCACCACACTGCTGATCTCTCCTGTATGAATAGAGCACCAAACTGCTGATCTCTCCTGTATGAATAGAGCACCAACCTGCTGATCTCTCCTGTATGAATAGAGCACCAAACTGCTGATCTCTCCTGTATGAGTAGAGCACCAAACTGCTGCTCTCTCCTGTATGAATAGAGCACCAAACTGCTGATCTCTCCTATATGAATAGAGCACCAAACTGCTGATCTCTCCTATATGAATAGAGCACCAAACTGCTGATCTCTCCTATATGAATAGAGCACCAAACTGCTGATCTCTCCTGTATGAATAGAGCACCAAACTGCTGATCTCTCCTATATGAATAGAGTACCAAACTGCTGATCTCTCCTAAATGAATAGAGCACCAAACTGCTGATCTCTCCTATATGAATAGAGCACCAAACTGCTGATCTCTCCTGTATGAATAGAGCACCAAACTGATGATCTCTCCTGTATGAATAGAGCACCAAACTGCTGATCTCTCCTGTATGAATAGAGCACCAAACTGCTGATCTCTCCTATATGAATAGAGCACCAAACTGCTGATCTCTCCTATATGAATAGAGCACCACACTGCTGATCTCTCCTATATGAATAGAGAACCACACTGCTGATCTCTCCTATATGAATAGAGCACCAACCTGCTGATCTCTCCTATATGAATAGAGCACCAAACTGCTGATCTCTCCTATATGAATAGAGCACCAAACTGCTGATCTCCCCTGTATGAATAGAGCACCAAACTGATGAATAGAGCACCAAACTGCTGATCTCTCCTGTATGAATAGAGCACCAAACTGCTGATCTCTCCTGTATGAATAGAGCATCAAACTGCTGATCTCTCCTGTATGAATAGAGCACCAAACTGCTGATCTCTCCTGTATGAATAGAGCACCAAACTGCTGATCTCTCCTGTATGAATAGAGCACCAAACTGCTGATCTCTCCTGTATGAATAGAGCACCAAACTGCTGATCTCTCCTATATGAATAGAGCACCAAACTGCTGATCTCTCCTGTATGAATAGAGCACCACACTGCTGATCTCTCCTATATGAATAGAGCACCAAACTGCTGATCTCTCCTGTATGAATAGAGCACCAAACTGCTGATCTCTCCTGTATGAATAGAGCACCAAACTGCTGATCTCTCCTATATGAATAGAGCACCAAACTGCTGATCTCTCCTGTATGAATAGAGCACCAAACTGCTGATCTCTCCTGTATGAATAGAGCACCAAACTGCTGATCTCTCCTGTATGAATAGAGCACCAAACTGCTGATCTCTCCTATATGAATAGAGCACCACACTGCTGATCTCTCCTGTATGAATAGAGCACCAAACTGCTGATCTCTCCTGTATGAATAGAGCACCAACCTGCTGATCTCTCCTGTATGAATAGAGCACCAAACTGCTGATCTCTCCTGTATGAGTAGAGCACCAAACTGCTGCTCTCTCCTGTATGAATAGAGCACCAAACTGCTGATCTCTCCTATATGAATAGAGCACCAAACTGCTGATCTCTCCTATATGAATAGAGCACCAAACTGCTGATCTCTCCTATATGAATAGAGCACCAAACTGCTGATCTCTCCTGTATGAATAGAGCACCAAACTGCTGATCTCTCCTATATGAATAGAGCACCAAACTGCTGATCTCTCCTATATGAATAGAGCACCAAACTGCTGATCTCTCCTATATGAATAGAGCACCAAACTGCTGATCTCTCCTATATGAATAGAGCACCAAACTGCTGATCTCTCCTATATGAATAGAGCACCAAACTGCTGATCTCTCCTGTATAAATAGAGCACCAAACTGCTGATCTCTCCTATATGAATAGAGCACCAAACTGCTGATCTCTCCTATATGAATAGAGCACCAAACTGCTGATCTCTCCTATATGAATAGAGCACCAAACTGCTGATCTCTCCTATATGAATAGAGCACCAAACTGGTGATCTCTCCTGTATGAATAGAGCACCAAACTGCTGATCTCTCCTGTATGAATAGAGCACCAAACTGCATATCTCTCCTGTATGAATAGAGCACCAAACTGCTTATCTCTCCTATATGAATAGAGCACCAAACTGTTGATCTCTCCTGTATGAATAGAGCACCAAACTGCTGATCTCTCCTGTATGAATAGAGCACCAAACTACTGATCTCCCCTATATAAATAGAGCACCAAACTGCTGTTCTCTCCTGTATGAATAGAGCACCAAACTGCTGATCTCTCCTGTATGTAGAGCACCAAACTGCTGTTCTCTCCTATATGAATAGAGCACCAAACTGCTGATCTCTCCTGTATGAATAGAGCACCAAACTGCTGATCTCTCCTATATGAATAGAGCACCAAACTGCTGATCTCTCCTGTATGAATAGAGCACCAAACTGCTGATCTCTCCTGTATGAATAGAGCACCAAACTGCTGATCTCTCCTATATGAATAGAGCACCAAACTGCTGATCTCTCCTGTATAAATAGAGCACCACACTGCTGATCTCTCCTATATGAATAGAGCACCAAACTGCTGATCTCTCCTGTATGAATAGAGCACCAAACTGCTGATCTCTCCTGTATGAATAGAGCACAAAACTGCTGATCTCTCCTATATGAATAGAGCACCAAACTGCTGATCTCTCCTGTATGAATAGAGCACCAAACTGCTGACCTCTCCTGTATGAATAGAGCATCAAACTGCTGATCTCTCCTGTATGAATAGAGCACCAAACTGCTGATCTCTCCTGTATGAATAGAGCACCAAACTGCTGATCTCTCCTGTATGAATAGAGCACCAAACTGCTGATCTCTCCTATATGAATAGAGCACCACACTGCTGATCTCTCCTGTATGAATAGAGCACCAAACTGCTGATCTCTCCTGTATGAATAGAGCACCAACCTGCTGATCTGTCCTGTATGAATAGAGCACCAAACTGCTGATCTCTCCTGTATGAATAGAGCACCAAACCGCTGATCTCTCCTGTATGAATAGAGCACCAAACTGCTGATCTCTCCTATATGAATAGAGCACCAAACTGCTGATCTCTCCTATATGAATAGAGCACCAAACTGCTGATCTCTCCTATATGAATAGAGCACCAAACTGCTGATCTCTCCTGTATGAATAGAGCACCAAACTGCTGATCTCTCCTATATGAATAGAGCACCAAACTGCTGATCTCTCCTGTATGAATAGAGCACCAAACTGCTGATCTCTCCTATATGAATAGAGCACCAAACTGCTGATCTCTCCTGTATGAATAGAGCACCAAACTGCTGATCTCTCCTGTATGAATAGAGCACCAAACTGCTGATCTCTCCTATATGAATAGAGCACCAAACTGCTGATCTCTCCTGTATAAATAGAGCACCACACTGCTGATCTCTCCTATATGAATAGAGCACCAAACTGCTGATCTCTCCTGTATGAATAGAGCACCAAACTGCTGATCTCTCCTGTATGAATAGAGCACCAAACTGCTGATCTCTCCTGTATGAATAGAGCACCAAACTGCTGATCTCTCCTGTATGAATAGAGCACCAAACTGCTGATCTCTCCTGTATGAATAGAGCATCAAACTGCTGATCTCTCCTGTATGAATAGAGCACCAAACTGCTGATCTCTCCTGTATGAATAGAGCACCAAACTGCTGATCTCTCCTGTATGAATAGAGCACCAAACTGCTGATCTCTCCTATATGAATAGAGCACCACACTGCTGATCTCTCCTGTATGAATAGAGCACCAAACTGCTGATCTCTCCTGTATGAATAGAGCACCAACCTGCTGATCTCTCCTGTATGAATAGAGCACCAAACTGCTGATTTCTCCTGTATGAATAGAGCACCAAACCGCTGATCTCTCCTGTATGAATAGAGCACCAAACTGCTGATCTCTCCTATATGAATAGAGCACCAAACTGCTGATCTCTCCTATATGAATAGAGCACCAAACTGCTGATCTCTCCTATATGAATAGAGCACCAAACTGCTGATCTCTCCTGTATGAATAGAGCACCAAACTGCTGATCTCTCCTATATGAATAGAGCACCAAACTGCTGATCTTTCCTATATGAATAGAGCACCAAACTGCTGATCTCTCCTGTATGAATAGAGCACCAAACTGCTGATCTCTCCTATATGAATAGAGCACCAAACTGCTGATATCTCCTGTATAAATACAGCACCAAACTGCTGATCTCTCCTATATGAATAGAGCACCAAACTGCTGATCTCTCCTATATGAATAGAGCACCAAACTGCTGATCTCTCCTATATGAATAGAGCACCAAACTGCTGATCTCTCCTATATGAATAGAGCACCAAACTGCTGATCTCTCCTGTATGAATAGAGCACCAAACTGCTGATCTCTCCTGTATGAATAGAGCACCAAACTGCTGATCTCTCCTGTATGAATAGAGCACCATACTAGCTGATCTCTCCTGTATGAATAGAGCACCAAACTGCTGATCTCTCCTGTATGAATAGAGCACCAAACTGCTGATCTCTCCTGTATGAATAGAGCACCAAACTGTTGATCTCTCCTGTATGAATAGAGCACCAAACTGCTGATCTCTCCTGTATGAATAGAGCACCAAACTGCTGATCTCTCCTATATGAATAGAGCACCAAACTGCTGTTCTCTCCTATATGAATAGAGCACCAAACTACTGATCTCTCCTATATAAATAGAGCACCAAACTGCTGTTCTCTCCTGTATGAATAGAGCACCAAACTGCTGATCTCTCCTGTATGTAGAGCACCAAACTGCTGTTCTCTCCTATATGAATAGAGCACCAAACTGCTGATCTCTCCTGTATGAATAGAGCACCAAACTGCTGATCTCTCCTATATGAATAGAGCACCAAACTGCTGATCTCTCCTGTATGAATAGAGCACCAAACTGTTGATCTCTCCTGTATGAATAGAGCACCAAACTGCTGTTCTCTCCTGTATAAATAGAGCACCAAACTGCTGATCTCTCCTATATGAATAGAGCACCAAACTGCTGATCTCTCCTATATGAATAGAGCACCAAACTGCTGATCTCTCCTGTATGAATAGAGCACCAAACTGCTGATCTCTCCTATATGAATAGAGTACCAAACTGCTGATCTCTCCTGTATGAATAGAGCACCAAACTGCTGATCTCTCCTGTATGAATAGAGCACCAAACTGCTGATCTCTCCTATATGAATAGAGCACTAAACTGCTGTTCTCTCCTATATGAATAGAGCACCAAACTACTGATCTCTCCTATATAAATAGAGCACCAAACTACTGATCTCTCCTATATAAATAGAGCACCAAACTGCTGTTCTCTCCTGTATGAATAGAGCACCAAACTGCTGATCTCTCCTATATGAATAGAGCACCAAACTGCTGATCTCTCCTGTATGAATAGAGCACCAAACTGCTGTTCTCTCCTATATGAATAGAGCACCAAACTACTGTTCTCTCCTATATGAATAGAGCACCAAACTACTGATCTCTCCTGTATGAATAGAGCACCAAACTGCTGATCTCTCCTATATGAATAGAGCACCAAACTGCTGATCTCTCCTGTATGAATAGAGCACCAAACTGCTGATCTCTCCTATATGAATATAGCACCAAACTTCTGATCTCTCCTATATGAATAGAGCACCAAACTGCTGTTCTCTCCTGTATGAATAGAGCACCAAACTGCTGATCTCTCCTGTATAAATAGAGCACCAAACTGCTGATCTCTCCTGTATGAATAGAGCACCAAACTGCTGATCTCTCCTATATGAATAGAGCACCAAACTGCTGATCTCTCCTATATGAATAGAGCACCAAACTGCTGATCTCTCCTGTATGAATAGAGCACCAAACTGCTGATCTCTCCTATATGAATAGAGCACCAAACTGCTGATCTCTCCTGTATGAATAGAGCACCAAACTGCTGATCTCTCCTGTATGAATAGAGCACCAAACTGCTGATCTCTCCTGTATGAATAGAGCACCAAACTGCTGTACTCTCCTATATGAATAGAGCACCACACTGGTGATCTCTCCTATATGAATAGAGCACCAAACTGCTGATCTCTCCTATATGAATAGAGCACCAAACTGCTGATCTCTCCTGTATGAATAGAGCACCAAACTGCTGATCTCTCCTATATGAATAGAGCACCAAACTGCTGATCTCTCCTGTATGAATAGAGCACCAAACTGTTGATCTCTCCTGTATGAATAGAGCACCAAACTGCTGATCTCTCCTGTATGAATAGAGCACCAAACTGCTGATCTCTCCTGTATGAATAGAGCACCAAACTGCTGATCTCTCCTGTATGAATAGAGCAGCAAACTGCTGATCTCTCCTATATGAATAGAGTACCAAACTGCTGATATCTCCTGTATGAATAGAGCACCAAACTGCTGATCTCTCCTGTATGAATAGAGCACCAAACTGCTGATCTCTCCTATATGAATATAGCACCAAACTTCTGATCTCTCCTATATGAATAGAGCACCAAACTGCTGTTCTCTCCTGTATGAATAGAGCACCAAACTGCTGATCTCTCCTGTATAAATAGAGCACCAAACTGCTGATCTCTCCTGTATGAATAGAGCACCAAACTGCTGAACTCTCCTATATGAATAGAGCACCAAACTACTGATCTCTCCTGTATGAATAGAGCACCAAACTGCTGATCTCTCCTGTATGAATAGAGCACCAAACTGCTGATCTCTCCTGTATGAATAGAGCACCAAACTGCTGATCTCTCCTATATGAATAGAGCACCAAACTGCTGTTCTCTCCTATATGAATAGAGCACCAAACTGCTGATCTCTCCTATATTAATAGAGCACCAAACTGCTGATCTCTCCTGTATGAATAGAGCACCAAACTGCTGATCTCTCCTGTATGAATAGAGCACCAAACTGTTGATCTCTCCTGTATGAATAGAGCACCAAACTGCTGTTCTCTCCTGTATGAATAGAGCACCAAACTGCTGATCTCTCCTGTATGAATAGAGCACCAAACTGCTGATCTCTCCTGTATGAATAGAGCACCAAACTGCTGTACTCTCCTGTATGAATAGAGCACCAAACTGCTGATCTCTCCTGTATGAATAGAGCACCAAACTGCTGATCTCTCCTATACGAATAGAGCACCAAACTGCTGATCTCTCCTATATGAATAGAGCACCATACTGCTGATCTCTCCTATATGAATAGAGCACCAAACTGCTGATCTCTCCTATATGAATAGAGCACCACACTGCAGATCTCTCCTATATGAAAAGAGCACCACACTGCTGATCTCTCCTATATGAATAGAGCACCACACTGCTGATCTCTCCTATATGAATAGAGCACCACACTGCTGATCTCTCCTATATGAATAGAGCACCAAACTGCTGATATCTCCTGTATAAATAGAGCACCAAACTGCTGATCTCTCCTATATGAATAGAGCACCAAACTGCTGATCTCTCCTGTATGAATAGAGCACCAAACTGCTGATCTCTCCTGTATGAATAGAGTACCAAACTGCTGATCTCTCCTAAATGAATAGAGCACCAAACTGCTGATCTCTCCTATATGAATAGAGCACCAAACTGCTGATCTCTCCTATATGAATAGAGCACCAAACTGCTGATCTCTCCTATATGAATAGAGCACCACACTGCTGATCTCTCCTATATGAATAGAGCACCAAACTGCTGATCTCTCCTGTATGAATAGAGCACCACACTGCTGATCTCTCCTGTATGAATAGAGCACCAAACTGCTGATCTCTCCTGTATGAATAGAGCACCAAACTGCTGATCTCTCCTGTATGAATAGAGCACCAAACTGCTGATCTCTCCTATATGAATAGAGCACCAAACTGCTGATCTCTCCTATATGAATAGAGCACCAAACTGATGATCTCTCCTGTATGAATAGAGCACCAAACTGATGATCTCTCCTGTATGAATAGAGCACCAAACTGCTGATCTCTCCTATATGAATAGAGCACCACACTGCTGATCTCTCCTATATGAATAGAGCACCAACCTGCTGATCTCTCCTATATGAATAGAGCACCAAACTGCTGATCTCTCCTATATGAATAGAGCACCAAACTGCTGATCTCTCCTGTATGAATAGAGCACCAAACTGCTGATCTCTCCTATATGAATAGAGCACCAAACTGATGATCTCTCCTGTATGAATAGAGCACCAAACTGCTGATCTCTCCTATATGAATAGAGCACCACACTGCTGATCTCTCCTATATGAATAGAGAACCACACTGCTGATCTCTCCTATATGAATAGAGCACCAACCTGCTGATCTCTCCTATATGAATAGAGCACCAAACTGCTGATCTCTCCTATATGAATAGAGCACCAAACTGCTGATCTCCCCTGTATGAATAGAGCACCAAACTGATGAATAGAGCACCAAACTGCTGATCTCTCCTGTATGAATAGAGCACCAAACTGCTGATCTCTCCTGTATGAATAGAGCATCAAACTGCTGATCTCTCCTGTATGAATAGAGCACCAAACTGCTGATCTCTCCTGTATGAATAGAGCACCAAACTGCTGATCTCTCCTGTATGAATAGAGCACCAAACTGCTGATCTCTCCTGTATGAATAGAGCACCAAACTGCTGATCTCTCCTATATGAATAGAGCACCAAACTGCTGATCTCTCCTGTATGAATAGAGCACCACACTGCTGATCTCTCCTATATGAATAGAGCACCAAACTGCTGATCTCTCCTGTATGAATAGAGCACCAAACTGCTGATCTCTCCTGTATGAATAGAGCACCAAACTGCTGATCTCTCCTATATGAATAGAGCACCAAACTGCTGATCTCTCCTGTATGAATAGAGCACCAAACTGCTGATCTCTCCTGTATGAATAGAGCACCAAACTGCTGATCTCTCCTGTATGAATAGAGCACCAAACTGCTGATCTCTCCTATATGAATAGAGCACCACACTGCTGATCTCTCCTGTATGAATAGAGCACCAAACTGCTGATCTCTCCTGTATGAATAGAGCACCAACCTGCTGATCTCTCCTGTATGAATAGAGCACCAAACTGCTGATCTCTCCTGTATGAGTAGAGCACCAAACTGCTGCTCTCTCCTGTATGAATAGAGCACCAAACTGCTGATCTCTCCTATATGAATAGAGCACCAAACTGCTGATCTCTCCTATATGAATAGAGCACCAAACTGCTGATCTCTCCTATATGAATAGAGCACCAAACTGCTGATCTCTCCTGTATGAATAGAGCACCAAACTGCTGATCTCTCCTATATGAATAGAGCACCAAACTGCTGATCTCTCCTATATGAATAGAGCACCAAACTGCTGATCTCTCCTATATGAATAGAGCACCAAACTGCTGATCTCTCCTATATGAATAGAGCACCAAACTGCTGATCTCTCCTATATGAATAGAGCACCAAACTGCTGATCTCTCCTGTATAAATAGAGCACCAAACTGCTGATCTCTCCTATATGAATAGAGCACCAAACTGCTGATCTCTCCTATATGAATAGAGCACCAAACTGCTGATCTCTCCTATATGAATAGAGCACCAAACTGCTGATCTCTCCTATATGAATAGAGCACCAAACTGGTGATCTCTCCTGTATGAATAGAGCACCAAACTGCTGATCTCTCCTGTATGAATAGAGCACCAAACTGCTGATCTCTCCTGTATGAATAGAGCACCAAACTGCTGATCTCTCCTGTATGAATAGAGCACCAAACTGCTTATCTCTCCTATATGAATAGAGCACCAAACTGTTGATCTCTCCTGTATGAATAGAGCACCAAACTGCTGATCTCTCCTGTATGAATAGAGCACCAAACTACTGATCTCCCCTATATAAATAGAGCACCAAACTGCTGTTCTCTCCTGTATGAATAGAGCACCAAACTGCTGATCTCTCCTGTATGTAGAGCACCAAACTGCTGTTCTCTCCTATATGAATAGAGCACCAAACTGCTGATCTCTCCTGTATGAATAGAGCACCAAACTGCTGATCTCTCCTATATGAATAGAGCACCAAACTGCTGATCTCTCCTGTATGAATAGAGCACCAAACTGCTGATCTCTCCTGTATGAATAGAGCACCAAACTGCTGATCTCTCCTATATGAATAGAGCACCAAACTGCTGATCTCTCCTGTATAAATAGAGCACCACACTGCTGATCTCTCCTATATGAATAGAGCACCAAACTGCTGATCTCTCCTGTATGAATAGAGCACCAAACTGCTGATCTCTCCTGTATGAATAGAGCACAAAACTGCTGATCTCTCCTATATGAATAGAGCACCAAACTGCTGATCTCTCCTGTATGAATAGAGCACCAAACTGCTGACCTCTCCTGTATGAATAGAGCATCAAACTGCTGATCTCTCCTGTATGAATAGAGCACCAAACTGCTGATCTCTCCTGTATGAATAGAGCACCAAACTGCTGATCTCTCCTGTATGAATAGAGCACCAAACTGCTGATCTCTCCTATATGAATAGAGCACCACACTGCTGATCTCTCCTGTATGAATAGAGCACCAAACTGCTGATCTCTCCTGTATGAATAGAGCACCAACCTGCTGATCTCTCCTGTATGAATAGAGCACCAAACTGCTGATCTCTCCTGTATGAATAGAGCACCAAACCGCTGATCTCTCCTGTATGAATAGAGCACCAAACTGCTGATCTCTCCTATATGAATAGAGCACCAAACTGCTGATCTCTCCTATATGAATAGAGCACCAAACTGCTGATCTCTCCTATATGAATAGAGCACCAAACTGCTGATCTCTCCTGTATGAATAGAGCACCAAACTGCTGATCTCTCCTATATGAATAGAGCACCAAACTGCTGATCTCTCCTGTATGAATAGAGCACCAAACTGCTGATCTCTCCTATATGAATAGAGCACCAAACTGCTGATCTCTCCTGTATGAATAGAGCACCAAACTGCTGATCTCTCCTGTATGAATAGAGCACCAAACTGCTGATCTCTCCTATATGAATAGAGCACCAAACTGCTGATCTCTCCTGTATAAATAGAGCACCACACTGCTGATCTCTCCTATATGAATAGAGCACCAAACTGCTGATCTCTCCTGTATGAATAGAGCACCAAACTGCTGATCTCTCCTGTATGAATAGAGCACCAAACTGCTGATCTCTCCTATATGAATAGAGCACCAAACTGCTGATCTCTCCTGTATGAATAGAGCACCAAACTGCTGATCTCTCCTGTATGAATAGAGCATCAAACTGCTGATCTCTCCTGTATGAATAGAGCACCAAACTGCTGATCTCTCCTGTATGAATAGAGCACCAAACTGCTGATCTCTCCTGTATGAATAGAGCACCAAACTGCTGATCTCTCCTATATGAATAGAGCACCACACTGCTGATCTCTCCTGTATGAATAGAGCACCAAACTGCTGATCTCTCCTGTATGAATAGAGCACCAACCTGCTGATCTCTCCTGTATGAATAGAGCACCAAACTGCTGATTTCTCCTGTATGAATAGAGCACCAAACCGCTGATCTCTCCTGTATGAATAGAGCACCAAACTGCTGATCTCTCCTATATGAATAGAGCACCAAACTGCTGATCTCTCCTATATGAATAGAGCACCAAACTGCTGATCTCTCCTGTATGAATAGAGCACCAAACTGCTGATCTCTCCTATATGAATAGAGCACCAAACTGCTGATCTCTCCTATATGAATAGAGCACCAAACTGCTGATCTCTCCTGTATGAATAGAGCACCAAACTGTTGATCTCTCCTGTATGAATAGAGCACCAAACTGCTGATCTCTCCTGTATGAATAGAGCACCAAACTGCTGATCTCTCCTGTATGAATAGAGCACCAAACTGTTGATCTCTCCTGTATGAATAGAGCACCAAACTGCTGATCTCTCCTGTATGAATAGAGCACCAAACTGCTGATCTCTCCTATATGAATAGAGCACCAAACTGCTGATCTTTCCTATATGAATAGAGCACCAAACTGCTGATCTCTCCTGTATGAATAGAGCACCAAACTGCTGATCTCTCCTATATGAATAGAGCACCAAACTGCTGATATCTCCTGTATAAATACAGCACCAAACTGCTGATCTCTCCTATATGAATAGAGCACCAAACTGCTGATCTCTCCTATATGAATAGAGCACCAAACTGCTGATCTCTCCTATATGAATAGAGCACCAAACTGCTGATCTCTCCTATATGAATAGAGCACCAAACTGCTGATCTCTCCTGTATGAATAGAGCACCAAACTGCTGATCTCTCCTGTATGAATAGAGCACCAAACTGCTGATCTCTCCTGTATGAATAGAGCACCATACTAGCTGATCTCTCCTGTATGAATAGAGCACCAAACTGCTGATCTCTCCTGTATGAATAGAGCACCAAACTGCTGATCTCTCCTGTATGAATAGAGCACCAAACTGTTGATCTCTCCTGTATGAATAGAGCACCAAACTGCTGATCTCTCCTGTATGAATAGAGCACCAAACTGCTGATCTCTCCTATATGAATAGAGCACCAAACTGCTGTTCTCTCCTATATGAATAGAGCACCAAACTACTGATCTCTCCTATATAAATAGAGCACCAAACTGCTGTTCTCTCCTGTATGAATAGAGCACCAAACTGCTGATCTCTCCTGTATGTAGAGCACCAAACTGCTGTTCTCTCCTATATGAATAGAGCACCAAACTGCTGATCTCTCCTGTATGAATAGAGCACCAAACTGCTGATCTCTCCTATATGAATAGAGCACCAAACTGCTGATCTCTCCTGTATGAATAGAGCACCAAACTGTTGATCTCTCCTGTATGAATAGAGCACCAAACTGCTGTTCTCTCCTGTATAAATAGAGCACCAAACTGCTGATCTCTCCTATATGAATAGAGCACCAAACTGCTGATCTCTCCTATATGAATAGAGCACCAAACTGCTGATCTCTCCTGTATGAATAGAGCACCAAACTGCTGATCTCTCCTATATGAATAGAGTACCAAACTGCTGATCTCTCCTGTATGAATAGAGCACCAAACTGCTGATCTCTCCTGTATGAATAGAGCACCAAACTGCTGATCTCTCCTATATGAATAGAGCACTAAACTGCTGTTCTCTCCTATATGAATAGAGCACCAAACTACTGATCTCTCCTATATAAATAGAGCACCAAACTACTGATCTCTCCTATATAAATAGAGCACCAAACTGCTGTTCTCTCCTGTATGAATAGAGCACCAAACTGCTGATCTCTCCTATATGAATAGAGCACCAAACTGCTGATCTCTCCTGTATGAATAGAGCACCAAACTGCTGTTCTCTCCTATATGAATAGAGCACCAAACTACTGTTCTCTCCTATATGAATAGAGCACCAAACTACTGATCTCTCCTGTATGAATAGAGCACCAAACTGCTGATCTCTCCTATATGAATAGAGCACCAAACTGCTGATCTCTCCTGTATGAATAGAGCACCAAACTGCTGATCTCTCCTATATGAATATAGCACCAAACTTCTGATCTCTCCTATATGAATAGAGCACCAAACTGCTGTTCTCTCCTGTATGAATAGAGCACCAAACTGCTGATCTCTCCTGTATAAATAGAGCACCAAACTGCTGATCTCTCCTGTATGAATAGAGCACCAAACTGCTGATCTCTCCTATATGAATAGAGCACCAAACTGCTGATCTCTCCTATATGAATAGAGCACCAAACTGCTGATCTCTCCTGTATGAATAGAGCACCAAACTGCTGATCTCTCCTATATGAATAGAGCACCAAACTGCTGATCTCTCCTGTATGAATAGAGCACCAAACTGCTGATCTCTCCTGTATGAATAGAGCACCAAACTGCTGATCTCTCCTGTATGAATAGAGCACCAAACTGCTGTACTCTCCTATATGAATAGAGCACCACACTGGTGATCTCTCCTATATGAATAGAGCACCAAACTGCTGATCTCTCCTATATGAATAGAGCACCAAACTGCTGATCTCTCCTGTATGAATAGAGCACCAAACTGCTGATCTCTCCTATATGAATAGAGCACCAAACTGCTGATCTCTCCTGTATGAATAGAGCACCAAACTGTTGATCTCTCCTGTATGAATAGAGCACCAAACTGCTGATCTCTCCTGTATGAATAGAGCACCAAACTGCTGATCTCTCCTGTATGAATAGAGCACCAAACTGCTGATCTCTCCTGTATGAATAGAGCAGCAAACTGCTGATCTCTCCTATATGAATAGAGTACCAAACTGCTGATATCTCCTGTATGAATAGAGCACCAAACTGCTGATCTCTCCTGTATGAATAGAGCACCAAACTGCTGATCTCTCCTATATGAATATAGCACCAAACTTCTGATCTCTCCTATATGAATAGAGCACCAAACTGCTGTTCTCTCCTGTATGAATAGAGCACCAAACTGCTGATCTCTCCTGTATAAATAGAGCACCAAACTGCTGATCTCTCCTGTATGAATAGAGCACCAAACTGCTGAACTCTCCTATATGAATAGAGCACCAAACTACTGATCTCTCCTGTATGAATAGAGCACCAAACTGCTGATCTCTCCTGTATGAATAGAGCACCAAACTGCTGATCTCTCCTGTATGAATAGAGCACCAAACTGCTGATCTCTCCTATATGAATAGAGCACCAAACTGCTGTTCTCTCCTATATGAATAGAGCACCAAACTGCTGATCTCTCCTATATTAATAGAGCACCAAACTGCTGATCTCTCCTGTATGAATAGAGCACCAAACTGCTGATCTCTCCTGTATGAATAGAGCACCAAACTGTTGATCTCTCCTGTATGAATAGAGCACCAAACTGCTGTTCTCTCCTGTATGAATAGAGCACCAAACTGCTGATCTCTCCTGTATGAATAGAGCACCAAACTGCTGTACTCTCCTGTATGAATAGAGCACCAAACTGCTGATCTCTCCTGTATGAATAGAGCACCAAACTGCTGATCTCTCCTGTATGAATAGAGCACCAAACTGCTGATCTCTCCTGTATGAATAGAGTACCAAACTGCTGATCTCTCCTGTATGAATAGAGCACCAAACTGCTGATCTCTCCTGTATGAATAGAGCAACAAACTGCTGATCTCTCCTGTATGAATAGAGCACCAAACTGCTGATCTCTCCTGTATGAATAGAGCACCAAACTACTGATCTCTCCTGTATGAATAGAGCACCAAACTGCTGATCTCTACTATATGAATAGAGCACCAAACTGTTTATCTCTCCTATATGAAAAGAGCACCAAACTGCTGATCTCTCCTATATGAATAGAGCACCAAACTGCTGATCTCTCCTATATGAATAGAGCACCAAACTGCTGATCTCTCCTGTATGAATAGAGCACCAAACTGCTGATCTCTCCTGTATGAATAGAGCACCAAACTACTGATCTCTCCTGTATGAATAGAGCACCAAACTACTGATCTCTCCTGTATGAATAGAGCACCAACCTGCTGATCTCTCCTGTATGAATAGAGCCCCAAACTGCTGATCTCTCCTATATGAATAGAGCACCAAACTGCTGATCTCTCCTATATGAATAGAGCACCAAACTGCTGATCTCTCCTATATGAATAGAGCACCAAACTACTGATCTCTCCTATATGAATAGAGCACCAAACTGCTGATCTCTCCTGTATGAATAGAGCACCAAACTGCTGATCTCTCCTGTATGAATAGAGCACCAAACTGCTGATCTCTCCTATATGAATAGAGCACCAAACTACTGATCTCTCCTATATGAATAGAGCACCAAACTGCTGATCTCTCCTGTATGAATAGAGCACCAAACTGCTGATCTCTCCTGTATGAATAGAGCACCAAACTGCTGATCTCTCCTGTATGAATAGAGCACCAAACTGCTGATCTCTCCTGTATGAATAGAGCACCAAACTGCTGATCTCTCCTGTATGAATAGAGCCCCAAACTGCTGATCTCTCCTTTATGAATAGAGCACCAAACTGTTGATCTCTCCTGTATGAATAGAGCACCAAACTACTGATCTCTCCTGTATGAATAGAGCACCAAACTACTGATCTCTTGAAGTTAAACATGTTCAGTGCATACATACAGTGGGGCAAAAAAGTATTTAGTCATTCACCAATTGTGCAAGTTCTCCCACTTAAAAAGATGAGAGAGGCCTGTAATTTTCATCATAGGTACACTTCAACTATGACAGACAAAATGAGGAAAGAAAATCCAGAAAATCACATTGTAGGATTTTTAATGAATTTATTTGCAAATTATGGTGGAAAATAAGTATTTGGTCACCTACAAACAAGCAAGATTTCTGGCTCTCACAGACCTGTAACTTCTTCTTTAAGAGGCTCCTCTGTCTTCCACTCGTTACCTGTATTAATGGCACCTGTTTGAACTTGTTATCAGTATAAAAGACACCTGTCCACAACCTCAAACAGTCACACTCCAAACTCCACTATGGCCAAGACCAAAGAGCTTTTCAAAGGAGCTCTACGGACATTTACTGCTCTGACATGAACTGTCAACTGTGGGACCTTATATAGACAGGTGTGTGCCTGTCCGAATCATTTCAAACAACAGGTGGACTCCAATGTAGTTATAGAAACATCTCAAGGATGATCCATGGAAACAGGATGCATCTGAGCTCAATTTGGAGTCTCATAGCAAAGGGTCTGAATACTTATGTATATTAGGTATTTCAGTGTTTTATATTTAATAAATGTGCAAAAATGTTTTAAAAAACTGTTTTCGCTTTGTCATTATGGGGTATTGTGTAGATTGATGAGGGGTAAAAATGATTTCATCAATCTTAAAATAAGGCTGTAACGTAACAAAATGTGAAAAATGTCAAAGGGTCTGAATACTTTCCGAATGCACAGTATCGCTGAGATAACCTCATACAGGACCCGGATGACTTGCCTTAATAGAAGGAACCATGAATTCTGCTCTGTATCAGATAATTCTACAGGAGAATGTCAGGCCATCCGTCTGTGGGCTGAAGTGCAGCTGGGTCTTGCAGCAAGACAATGATCCAAAACACACAATCAAGTCCACATGAAAATGTCTAAAAAGCAACACATTTGAAGTGTTGGAATGGCCTAATTAAAAGTCCAAACCTAATCCCAATTGAGATGTTGTGGCAGGACATGAAACGAGCCGTTCGTGCTTGTAAACCCACAAATGTTGCTGAGTTACAGCAGTTGTGCATGGAAGAGTGGGACCAAAATTCCTCCACAGTGACGTGAGAGACTGATCAACAACTACAGGAAGTGTTTGGTTGAAGTCATTGCAGCTAAAGGTGGAACAACCAGTTATTGAGTGTAAGGTGTCAATTACTTTTCACAAAGAGGCATTGGGTTTTGCATAACTTTGTTTATGGAATAAATTAAAATAAGTATGTCATTGTTGTGTTATTTGTTCACTGAGGTTCCCTTTATCTAATATTAGGTTTTTGTTGAAAATCTGATCATGTAATATGCAAAAGTGGAGAAAATTAGAAAGGGAAATACTCTTTCACGGTACTGTCATTTCCTGAACTACAAATTTTGCCCTTGTGCCAGAGAGGAAATGTAGTTTTAAAGCTTTTTTAACGTTGAATGTGTTTGAGAACTACTGTCCTACGTAACACACAGAGATAACCTCATGTCGTCACATTCTGACCTTAGTTCTTTTGTTATTTCTATGTTTTAGTATGGTCAGGGCGTGACTTGGGCGGGTTATCTATGTTTGTTTTTCTATGTTTTTTTCTTTCTTCGTTTGGCCTGATATGGTTCTCAATCAGAGGCAGGTGTTTGTCGTTGTCTCTGATTGGGAACCATATTTAGGGAGGTTGTTTTCTATTGTGTTTTGTTTGTTCCACACGGAACTGTTTCGGTTTTCGTTCGTTCACTTTATTGTTTTGTATTTCAGCGTTCAGTTTTGTTTCATTAAATATTCATCATGAACACTTACCACACTGCGCTTTGGTCCTCCTCTCTTTCTCCCAACGAAGATCGTTACACATGTGGCCTACACTTAGACAGTCAAGTCAACACCAGGGTTGGGGTGAATTTCCATTTGAATTTCACTCAATTCAGGAGGTACAGTGACATTTCAATTCTCTTCAATGCGTTTGAATAAGAACATTTTTAAATTGGAAATTGGTTTACTTTCTGAATTGACTGGAATTAAAATGGAATTGACCCCAACCCTAGTCAACACAACCAACTAACTCAGTGGCCTTGTGGTTAGATTCTCTGCCCTTAGATTGGAAGGTTGGAAGTTCGATCGCCGGCAGAGTCATACCAAAGACTGTAAAAACAAAAATAGGACCCAATGCTTCTTTGCATTAAGGAGATAGACTGGGGGTAAGGCCCTGAGATAGACTAGTGTCCTGTCCAGGGGGTGTCCTGGTACATCAAGCTGCCTCACTACAGTAACAGGATATAGACTAGTGTCCTGTCCAGGGAGTGTACTGGTACATCAAGCTGTCTCACTGCAGAAACAGGAGATAGACTAGTGTCCTGTCCAGGGGGTGTCCTGGTACATCAAGCTGCCTCACTACAGTAACAGGAGATAGACTAGTGTCCTGTCCAGGGGGTGTCCTGTACACCAAACTGTCTCACTACAGAAACAGGAGATAGACTAGTGTCCTGTCCAGGGGGTGTCCTGGTACATCAAGCTGCCTCACGCTACAGAAACAGATAGACTCCTGCTCCAATTATCCGTTCCAAAGCGTTTTCTTTACTCGTTAACACACCTCTAAATGTACTGCAGAAGCTCATGGAAGTCTGCACATTTTTTTATTAGATCAAAAAGACTGCTTATGTGTCAGTTTCTGCATAGCTACTTGCCTCCATATGGTCTGGTATGTGTCTGGTATAGCTCAGTATAACTAGATAACTACAGTATATAGCCTGGTATGTGTCTGTCAACGATAGTATAACTACAGTATATAGCCTGGTATAACTCAGTATAACTACAGTATATAGCCTGGTATAACTCAGTATAACTACAGTATATAGCCTGGTATAACTCAGTATAACTACAGTATATAGCCTGGTATAACTCAGTATAACTACAGTATATAGCCTGGTATAACTCAGTATAACTAGATAACTACAGTATATAGCCTGGTATAACTCAGTATAACTAGATAACTACAGTATATAGCCTGGTATAACTCAGTATAACTAGATAACTACAGTATATAGCCTGGTATAACTCAGTATAACTAGATAACTACAGTATATAGCCTGGTATAACTCAGTATAACTAGATAACTACAGTATATAGCCTGGTATAACTCAGTATAACTACAGTATATAGCCTGGTATAACTCAGTATAACTACAGTATATAGCCTGGTATAACTAGATAACTACAGTAGATAGCCTGGTATAACTCAGTATAACTACAGTATATAGCCTGGTATAACTAGATAACTACAGTATATAGCCTGGTATAACTCAGTATAACTACAGTATATAGCCTGGTATAACTCAGTATAACTACAGTATATAGCCTGGTATAACTCAGTATAACTACAGTATATAGCCTGGTATAACTCAGTATAACTACAGTATATAGCCTGGTATAACTCAGTATAACTGGATAACTACAGTATGTAGCCTGGTATAACTCCAGTTCACAAACAGCACATAGGACTTTACATACTGTTGGACTTTTCTGTTGTTGCAAGAACCAGGCTTTTCTTTATCAGTGACAGGGTAGACTACATGGACTTGTGATTTATCAGTGTTAGGGTAGGATACATAGACTTGTTATTTATCTGTGTTAGGGTAGGATACATAGACTTGTTCTTTATCAGTGACAGGGTAGGATACATAGACTTGTTATTTATCATGACAGGGCAGGATACATAGACTTGTTATTTATCATGACAGGGTAGGATACATAGACTTGTTATTTATCAAAGACAGGGTAGGATACATAGACTTGTTATTTATCATGACAGGGTAGGATACATAGACTTGTTATTTATCATGACAGGGTAGGATACATAGACTTGTTCTTTATCAATGACAGGGTAGGATACATAGACTTGTTATTTATCATGACAGGGTAGGATACATAGACTTGTTATTTATCATGACAGGGTAGGATACATAGACTTGTTCTTTATCAATGACAGGGTAGGATACATAGACTTGTTATTTATCAATGACAGGGTAGGATACATAGACTTGTTCTTTATCAATGACAGGGTAGGATACATAGACTTGTTATTTATCATGACAGGGTAGGATACATAGCGAACATAACATGTTCCTTTCCACATGTCTGGCCCTCTACTGTGCTGCACACTCATAATGTATATATAACTTTCAATGTTATGCAAGCACTCAGACAATATGTTCCTGTATATAGTCCATTGGCACAACATAACTCAGCGTTGTGAACTGTTGGGCCACACCTCAGGGGTGTGAACTGGTTGGCCGTAACTTAGGGTTGTGAACTGGTTGGCCGTAACTCAGGGTTGTGAACTGGTTGGCCATAACTCAGGGTTGTGAACTGGTTGGCCGTAACTTAGGGTTGTGAACTGGTTGGCCGTAACTTAGGGGTGTGAACTGGTTGGCCGTAACTTAGGGTTGTGAACTGGTTGGCCGTAACTCAGGGTTGTGAACTGGTTGGCCGTAACTCAGGGTTGTGAACTGGTTGGCCGTAACTCAGGGTTGTGAACTGCTTGGCCGTAACTTAGGGTTGTGAACTGCTTGGCCGTAACTCAGGGTTGTGAAGTGGTTGGCCATGGCACGTCCACCCTATAGAGCTTGCCAGCTTGTAGTCCCAAAACCTGGAAATTAGTTACCTCTGATTTGTTCAGCCATTCTTCTGGGGAAAATGAATGGGGAAAAAATAGTGTTTTTGGGATAAACATAAAGTTTGATGTCATAAGGTCTGAGGTTAACCTCTAACGAGCACCTACCCCGGGTCCGGGAGCACCCCCCCCCCCCCCCCCCCCCCCCACACACTGATTAGCATCGCTAGCATAGTGTCACAATTAAATAGTAGCATCTAAATATCATTAAATCACAAGTCCAAGACACCTAATGAAAGATACAGATCCTGTGAATAAAGCCACCATTTCAGATTTTTAAAATGTTTTACAGGGAAGACAAAATATGTAAATCTATTAGCTAACTACGTTAGCAAAAGACATCACTTTTCTAACTCCATCAGTTTCTTACTCCATCAGGTGCTATCACCAATTCGGCTAAACTAAGATATTGATAGCCACTAACCAAGAAAAAACCTAATCAGATGACAGTCTGATAACATATTTATGGTATAGGATAGTTTTTTTTTGAAAAATGTGCATTTTTCAGGTATAAATCACAGTTCTACATTGCAGCTGCAATCTGAAATAGTGCCGACGCAGCCAGAACAATTACAGAGACCAACGTCATATAACTAATTACTTATCTTTAAACATTTCAGAAAAAATACACAGCGTACAGATATTGAAAGCCCAACATCTGGTGAATCCAAACAATATTTCTGATTTATTAAATGTTTTATAGCGAAAACAAAATGTAGCGCTAAATTAGCATAGCCACGCCAGCCAGAACCAGCTGGGCGCCCACGACCAGTTCACATGCACGACAGATATATGAAATAACATCGTAAATTGGGTCTTACTATTGCTGATCTTTCATCAGAATGTTGATCAAGGTGTCCTTAGTCCTGATGAGTCGTTCAATCCATTCATAATGGCAACTTTCCCTCTTCATTTAGCATATGTACTGGTCGACTGGCCAAAGTAAAAAAAAGTCACAGAACGGAACATGGCAAAACTCTCGAAAAAATTCAAATAATCTGATTAAACTATATTGAAAAAACATACATTACGATGATATGGTCACATGTATCAAACAAACTTCGAGACGGAGATAGTTTTCATCCGTAACGGCAGCAAAACAGTAGACAATCGCACCTCCAAATCGCGCGATTCAGAGAACCGGAAGTTGTCGGTCACGCCAAAGAAATAGGTCTTATTTCACGTCAGTACAAGATAAACAAAAAATTTCTCCTCTGACGTCCTCTTGACACCCAGAGGAATACGAATGAAGTGTGTTTCGGGTCATAGGTGGCGTGACCATATATAGGCAGAGCGTTGAAGCGAGCATACACATCTTGCATTCTTCTTCTTGGTCAGGGAAAGTGCTGTCAAATGACTTCTGTTTCACTCAGAGACAAAATTGAAACGGTTTTAGAAACTATAGATTGTTTTCTATCCAATGGTATTAATTATATGCATATAGTAAGAGCAATAATTGAATAAGAGGCAGTTTAATCTGTAGAGGAAATTATGCTAATGCGAAAACAGCACCCCCTGTATTCTCAAGAAGTTAACACCGGTTTAGGAGATCTCATACATTTTGTTCTATGAGAATTATGAAGCCTTTATGTGCTTTTTTGAAATGACATAAATGCTTCTAATTTCACAAAAAAGGGATATTAGCTGATGAAGAACAAAACATGCTGAAAACTGTATTTTACCGTATAAACCGTATAAACTCCATTCATTTCCCCATAGGCTTTGTCCAACAAACCATGGCGTATTTAGTGTGCCTACAAAAAGATGCCATTACTATTGGTCTCTGTAACATCACATTCCTTGTAATGACGGGTTTCCATGCAGTAAAGACATTCCTGACACCCATGCGTTATTTGAGTCATCGTGTTGCCATTTGAGCTTTTGTCTGGCAGCCGGTAAACGGCAGCACGGCAGTCCCCCTCCAACACAACCAGAACAAGAGTAGCCTTTGACATTCTGTTAGAAATTTGAAATGTAAAAACATTCTTTTTGTAACAGCTCTCTTTGATTAATGCCTCAGTCAGACCACACAGACAGGGTGCGTCTCAACTGGCATCCTATTCCCAAGAGGGCTCTGGTCTAAAGTAGTGCACTATATAGGGAATAGGGTTCCATAGGGCTATGGTCTAAAGTAGTGCACTACATAGGGAATAGGGCTCTGGTCAAAAGTAGTGCACTGCAAAAGGGAATAGGGTACCATTTAGGCTAGATTTTGGGTGGGTGAACAGAACACAGAGCTGGAATCTCAGTTTAATGTGCATTTCGGATTGAAACAGGCCGTGTGTCATTCATATTCATGTTTTTCATGTTTTACCGTCTATAAACCCACCATGTTTTACCGTCTGTAAAACCCACCGTGTTTTACCGTCTATAAAACCCACCATGTTTTACCGTCTATAAAACCCACCATGTTTTACCGTCTGTAAAACCCACCATGTTTTACCGTCTATAAACCCACCATGTTTTACCGTCTATAAAACCCACCGTGTTTTACCGTCTATAAAACCCACCGTGTTTTACCGTCTATAAAACCCACCATGTTTTACCGTCTATAAAACCCACCGTGTTTTACCGTCTATAAACCCACCATGTTTTACTATCTATAAAACCCACCATGTTTTACCGTCTATAAAACCCACCGTGTTTTACCGTCTATAAACCCACCATGTTTTACTGTCTATAAACCCACCATGTTTTACTGTCTATAAAACCCACCGTGTTTTACCGTCTATAAACCCACCATGTTTTACTGTCTATAAAACCCACCATGTTTTACCGTCTATAAACCCACCATGTTTTACTGTCTATAAAACCCACCATGTTTTACTGTCTATAAAACCCACCGTGTTTTACCGTCTATAAACCCACCATGTTTTACCGTCTATAAAACCCACCATGTTTTACCGTCTATAAAACCCACCGTGTTTTACCGTCTATAAACCCACCATGTTTTACCGTCTATAAAACCCACCATGTTTTTTTATTTTTTTATTATTATTATTATATATTTTTTTATCCCCTTTTCTCCCCAATTTTCGTGGTATCCAATCGCTAGTAATTACTATCTTGTCTCATCGCTACAACTCCCGTACGGGCTCGGGAGAGACGAAGGTCGAAAGCCACGCGTCCTCCGAAGCACAACCCAACCAAGCCGCACTGCTTCTTAACACAGCGCGCCTCCAACCCGGAAGCCAGCCGCACCAATGTGTCGGAGGAAACACCGCGCACCTGGCGCCCTTGGTTAGCGCGAGGGGTCGCTAGGTGATGAGGTCACGAGGTCGCTAGGTGATGAGGTCGAACCTCTTGACGAGGTCGCTAGGTGTTGAGGTCGAACCTCTTGACGAGGTCGCTAGGTGTTGAGGTTGCTAGGTGTTGAGGTCGCTAGGTGTTGAGGTCGAACCTCTTGACGAGGTCGCTAGGTGGTGAGGTCGCTAGGTGTTGAGGTCGAACCTCTTGACGAGGTCGCTAGGTGTTGAGGTCGAACCTCTTGACGAGGTCGCTAGGTGTTGAGGTCAAACCTCTTGACGAGGTCGCAAGGTGTTGAGGTCGAACCTCTTGACGAGGTCGCTAGGTGTTGAGGTCGAACCTCTTGACGAGGTCGCTAGGTGTTGAGGTCGAACCTCTTGACGAGGTTGCTAGGTGTTGAGGTCGTACCTCTTGACGAGGTCGCTAGGTGTTGAGGTCGCTAGGTGTTGAGGTCGAACCTCTTGACGAGGTCGCTAGGTGTTGAGGTCGAACCTCTTGACGAGGTCGCTAGGTGTTGAGGTCGAACCTCTTGACGAGGTCGCTAGGTGATGAGGTCGAACCTCTTGACGAGGTCGCTAGGTGATGAGGTCGAACCTCTTGACGAGGTCGCTAGGTGTTGAGGTCGCTAGGTGATGAGGTCGAACCTCTTGACGAGGTTGCTAGGTGTTGAGGTCGCTAGGTGATGAGGTCGACCTCTTGACGAGGTCGCTAGGTGTTGAGGTCGAACCTCTTGACGAGGTTGCTAGGTGTTGAGGTCGAACCTCTTGACGAGGTCGCTAGGTGTTGAGGTCGAACCTCTTGATGAGGTCGCTAGGTGTTGAGGTCGAACCTCTTGACGAGGTCGCTAGGTGATGAGGTCGAACCTCTTGACGAGGTTGCTAGGTGTTGAGGTCGCTAGGTGATGAGGTCGAACCTCTTGACGAGGTTGCTAGGTGTTGAGGTCGCTAGGTGATGAGGTCGAACCTCTTGACGAGGTTGCTAGGTGTTGAGGTCGCTAGGTGATGAGGTCGACCTCTTGAAGAGGTCGCTAGGTGTTGAGGTCGAACCTCTTGACGAGGTTGCTAGGTTTTGAGGTCGAACCTCTTGACGAGGTCGCTAGGTGTTGAGGTCGAACCTCTTGACGAGGTCGCTAGGTGTTGAGGTCGAACCTCTTGACGAGGTCGCTAGGTGATGAGGTCGAACCTCTTGACGAGGTTGCTAGGTGTTGAGGTCGCTAGGTGATGAGGTCGAACCTCTTGACGAGGTTGCTAGGTGTTGAGGTCGCTAGGTGATGAGGTCGAACCTCTTGACGAGGTCGCTAGGTGTTGAGGTCGAACCTCTTGACGAGGTCGCTAGGTGTTGAGGTCACTAGGTGTTGAGGTCGAACCTCTTGACGAGGTCGCTAGGTGTTGAGGTCGAACCTCTTGACGAGGTTGCTAGGTGTTGAGGTTGCTAGGTGTTGAGGTTGCTAGGTGTTGAGGTCGAACCTCTTGACGAGGTCGCTAGGTGTTGAGGTTGCTAGGTGTTGAGGTCGCTAGGTGTTGAGGTCGAACCTCTTGACGAGGTCACTAGGTGATGAGGTCGAACCTCTTGACGAGGTTGCTAGGTGTTGAGGTTGCTAGGTGTTGAGGTCGAACCTCTTGACGAGGTCGCTAGGTGTTGAGGTTGCTAGGTGTTGAGGTCGATCCTCTTGACGAGGTCGCTAGGTGTTGAGTTAAGGTCTGTACACCATACATACAGTAAAATGACCTCACCATTTACAATGTTGGAGGAGCTGTGAGAGTTATTTAAGATACTCTTCAATGAGGTAGGGTTTCAGACATTTTCGAAAGATGGGCAGTCCTGACTCTAGGGGAAAGACTATTCCTGATAAAGAGCATACAGTGGGTCTTCCACGTTTCCTTCCACCCTGCATGTGAGAGGGAGGATTTGTTTAGGCTTGACAGGATATCTGGAGAGATTCAGCTTTGTCTTTCTAAAAACCCCTCATCGATTTTGGGTGATTCTGCAATTGCATTTTTTTGTTGTTGAAAAATCTACAATTTCCAGCATATTTTGCGAGGGCTTGCAAATTTGACCAATCACTGCACAATTACGGCATTAAAACAGTCACATCATCACAATATTACAGCTGTCAGATTACCACACTATAAAATGAAGGCTCGCAAAATGTCAATGAACTTTTCCCAATGTCAATGAACTTTTCCCCGTCGTCAGAGCATTTTTGTGAGAAATTGGACAAAACCATTGGAAATTGCCATGCAAAATGTTATCGAACTAGTTAAACTATCACAAAGAAAAACTGTGAAATCCTGGAGGACTGGAACTATGAGGTTTTTTGTTGTTGAACCCCATAACCTCTAGGGATTGCAGTAGTTCCTCGTCCCATATTCATAAATCATCCCAGAAGAGTAGGAGTGCTAATCTAGGATCATGTCCCCCCCTTCCAAATAATATTTTTCATTATGATATAAAACTGATCCTGTATCAGCATTCCTATGCTGACACTTCATGAATAAAGGCCTGTTCATACAGTATAGTAGTACATGATAAACAGTACCAATCAAAAGTTTGGACATTCCTGCTCATTCAAGAGTTTTTTTTTTTTTTTTACTATTTTCTACATTGTAGAATAATAGTGAAGACATCAAAACTATGAAATAGCACATGGAATCATGTAGTAACCAAAAAATATATTTTACATTCTTCAAAGCAGACACCCTTTGCCTTGATGACAGCTTTGCACACTCTTGGCATTCTCTCAACCAGCTTCACGAGGATTGCTTTTCCAACAGTCTTGAAGTAGTTCCCACACATGCTAAGCACTTGTTGGCTGATTTTCCTTCACTCTGCGGTCCGACTCATCCCAAACCATCTGAATTGGGTTCAGGTCGGGTGATTGTGGAGGCCAGGTCATCTGATGCAGCACTCCATCACTCTCCTTCTTGGTCAAATAGCCCTTAAACAGCCTGGAGGTGTGTTTTGGGTCATTGTCCTGTTGAAAAACAAATGATAGTCCCACTAAGCTCAAACCAGATGGGATGGCGTATCGCTGCAGAATGCTGTGGTAGCCATGCTGGTTAAGTTCCCTTGAATTCTAAATAAATCACAGACAGTGTCACCAGCAAAGCAACCCCACACCATCACACCTCCTCTTCCATGCTTCACGGTGGGAACCACACCATCACACCTCCTCCTCCATGCTTCACGGTGGGAACCACACCATCCCACCTCCTCCTCCATGCTTCACGGTGGGAACCACACATGCGGAGATCATCCATTCACCTACTCTGCGTCTCACAAAGACACGCGGTTGGAACCAAAAATCTCAAATTTGGACTCATCAAACCAAAGGACAGATTTCCACTGGTCTAATATCCATTGCTCGTGTTTCTTGGCCCAAGCAAGTCTCTTATTATTGGTGTCCTTTAGTAGTGGTTTCTTTACAGCAATTTGACCATGAAGGCCTGATTCACGCAGTCTCCTCTGAACAGTTGATGTTGAGATGTGTCTGTTACTTGAACTCTGTGAAACATTTATTTGGGCTGCAGTTTCTGAGGCTCGTAACTCTAATGAACTTATCCTCTGCAGCAGAGGTAACTCTGGGTCTTCCTTTCCTGTGGCGGTCCTCATGAGAGACAGTTCCATCATAGTGCTTGATGGTTTTTGCGAATGCACTTGAAGAAACTTTCAAAGTTCTTGAAATTTTCCGGATTGACTGACCTTCATGTCGTTTCTCTTTGCTTATTTGATCTGTTCTTGCCATAATATGGACTTGATATTTTACCAAATAGGGCTATCTTCTGTATACCACCCTACCTTGTCACAACAGAACTGATTGGCTCAAACACATTAAGGAGGAAAGGAATTCCACTAAGTAACTTTTAACAAGGCACACCTGTTAATTAAAATGCATTCCATGTGACTACCTCATGAAGCTGGTTGAGAGAATACCAAGAGTGTGCTAAGCTGTCATCAAGGCAAAGGGTGGCTACTTTGACGAATCTCAAATATAAAATATATTTTTTATTTGTTTTACACTTTTTTTGGTTACTACATGATTCCATATGTGTTATTTCATAGTGTTGATGTCTTCACTGTTATTCTACAATGTAGAAAATAGTAAAAAATAAAGAAAAACAATTGAGTGAGTATGTGTGTCCAAACTATTGACTGACACTAACTGTTTATGTGAAAAGCTGCAGGTATATTAGTTCATAGCTCTTTTCTATTGAAACACTCTACAGCTGTTGTCCTCATTCATCTTTACAATGTTCGGTATAATTTAATAGGACTCCACATGTTGGTAACGTTACATTGATCGTAAACCAGGGAGCTTAAAGAGTCTACAAGATCAGATCAAACGCTACAGTAGACTTTCTGTTTCACCAGTGAGTGGGTGGGTAATGGAAAAAACCCCTGCTGGATGAGGCTGTGAGGAGCGGTGAGCAGCGAGCACGGTGGTCTGGCCTATCAGCTAGCTTCATTCTTTCATCATGTTTTATTGCCTTCTTTTTTTTCTCTCCTCACACCCCTCAGAACCCCAGCAGGAGAATGTCTCTTCTCATGGCACCCTATTGCCTACATAGTGCACTACTTTTGACTCTGGTCTATGTAGGAATTGGTGCCATTTGGGACGCAGTTCATGTCTCTTCTCTCAGCCAGCAGCGGCTGGTTCCACTTACCTTCAACACTGGAGAAAATATTTACTCCTGAAAATTTAGAGGATAACTTTCCATATTTGACCATGTTCCAGAAGCATCTGGCTTGTGTTAGCAGATAAGAGGGCTCTAGTCTCTCTCTCTCTAGTCTCTCTCTCTCTAGTCTCTCTCTCTCTCTCTCTCTCTCTCTCTCTCTCTCTCTCTCTCTCTCTCTCTCTCTCTCTCTCTCTCTCTCTCTCTCTCTCTCTCTCTCTCTCTCTCTCTCTCTCTCTCTCTCTCTCTCTCTCTCTCTCTCTCTCTCTCTCTGTCTCTCTGTCTCTCTGTCTCTCTCTCTCTGTCTCTCTCTCTCTGTCTCTCTCTCTCTGTCTCTCTCTCTCTGTCTCTCTGTCTCTCTCTCTCTCAAACGAGAGAAAGGGAATAAGGAGAGAGAAGGAGATCTCTGAGCTCTGGAGGGAACTGGACTGAAGCTAATCCCACACTGAGAAGCCACAGACTAAAGTAGGCCTGAAGATCTGAGAAATCCTACCATCTACTACATGGATCCGGTTGCTGCACGAATCCATCCAGAAGTCTGTAGCTCAGACACACAATGTTTAAAAGGGGAGTCAGAAACAAGCCGGCGTTACAGCGTGTTGTTGACCTGGTTTTTTCTGTGACCCACTACTCAGACGCAGAACCAGGTTCTGTGAGGAATAACACGGCAAACCATTGATTAAGCCCCAAACAAAACCCTGGAAATGTAACAAGTCTGAGAGTAAAGGCTACAGTCCAAACCACCTGAAGATGGTGCTTCTACACCTGCATTACTAGCTGTTTGGGGTTTTAGGCTGGGTCTCTGTACAGCACTTCGAGATATTAGCTGATGTACGAAGGGCTATATAAAATAAACCTGATTGATTGATTGAAGATGAGCACAGCCTTGTTTCGGTGGACTTCTTGAGGCGGATGGCTCTGATATCAGAGAGCCTGACAATAATGTAGTCTATGAGGTGCCAGTGCTTTGATTGTAGGTTTTTCATTTTGGAACATGGTGTTGGTGAAGGCGACTTCTTGTTCAGCACAAAGGCTTAGCAACCTCATGATCAACGCCCTGCTGTCTCATCACTCCATATCTCACAATCTCTTCCCACTCACGCGTTGAAGTCACCCAATAACAAGATTCATGTCCTTTTTGGTTACTCTGTGGAGGGCCTCGTCTAGCATCTTGTAAAAGGGATATTTTCGCATCATGTTCTAATGGTGGAAGTTGGTGCGTAAGAGACTGGCATGCTGCTTTTCAATCAGGGGGAATGCGAAGTGACATTAGCCTTTCGCTTATGCCAGGAGGCGGTTCCTTTACGGCAATGCCCACACCATGCAGATGTTGCCCTTCTGGTGGGTGTCCCTTCCAGAAGAAGGTGAAGCACTCTCCTTCCTCCCTGAGAAAACCTTCACCCAGCAGTCTGGTCTCACTCAGAGCAGCAATGTCCATGTTATATCGCTTTAGCGCTGCTGCGATGAGTGCAGTCCTTCGTTCAGGCCAAGAGGCTCCTGATGTCGAAAGAGACATATTTAGTCTCATTTACTTTTCGACCGCTCAAACAGAATGTCATAATAGGTGTGGTAGCCTATTCAGGAGAGTGAGAGTGGCCCATGTTTAGGCCACCTTTTCTAGGCCTTTCCCCATCTGGAGAGAGCAGTGTGGTTCCTAAATAGGGCTCCTAAAATGTACAGGGGTCTGCCGAGACAAGCTGCCAATCAAATCCCAGCTGCTGACAACCAACCTCCTGGCAGGGGCCTGGCCAGGAGCTTCCAGAACATTCAGTCATGCCCCCGTTACCATGACCAGGAGCTTCCAGAACATTCAGTCCTGACCCTACAGGAAATCTAGTTGAAGAGCAGTAGTGGATACCTACAGGAAATCTAGGTGAAGAGGAGAAGTGGATAACTACAGGAAATCTAGTTGAAGAGCAGTAGTGGATAACTACAGGGAATCTAGTTGAAGAGCAGTAGTGGATAACTACAGGAAAACTAGGTGAAGAGCAGTAGTGGATAACTACAGGAAATCTACATGAAGAGCAGTAGTGGATAACTACAGGAAATCTACACGAAGAGCAGTAGTGGATAACTACAGGGAATCTAGTTGAAGAGCAGTAGTGGATAACTACAGGAAATCTAGGTGAAGAGCAGTAGTGGATAACTACAGGAAATCTACATGAAGAGCAGTAGTGGATAACTACAGGAAATCTAGGTGAAGAGCAGTAGTGGATAACTACAGGAAATCTAGGTGAAGAGCAGTAGTGGATAACTACAGGAAATCTAGGTGAAGAGCAGTAGTGGATAACTACAGGAAATCTACATGAAGAGCAGTAGTGGATAACTACAGGAAATCTACACGGAGAGCAGTAGTGGATAACTACAGGAAATCTAGGTGAAGAGCAGTAGTGGATAACTACAGGAAATCTAGGTGAAGAGCAGTAGTGGATAACTACAGGAAATCTAGGTGAAAAGCAGTAGTGGATAACTACAGGAAATCTAGGTGAAGAGCAGTAGTGGATAACTACAGGAAATCTAGTTGAAGAGTAGTAGTGGATAACTACAGGAAATCTAGGTGAAGAGCAGTAGTGGATAACTACAGGAAATCTAGGTGAAGAGCAGTAGTGGATAACTACAGGAAATCTACACGGAGAGCAGTAGTGGATAACTACAGGAAATCTACATGAAGAGCAGTAGTGGATAACTACAGGAAATCTAGGTGAAGAGCAGTAGTGGATAACTACAGGAAATCTACACGGAGAGCAGTAGTGGATAACTACAGGAAATCTAGGTGAAGAGCAGTAGTGGATAACTACAGGAAATCTACATGAAGAGCAGTAGTGGATAACTACAGGAAACCTAGTTGAAGAGCAGTAGTGGATAACTACAGGAAATCTAGTTGAAGAGCAGTAGTGGATAACTACAGGAAATCTACATGAAGAGTAGTAGTGGATAACTACAGGAAATCTAGGTGAAGAGCAGTAGTGGATAACTACAGGAAATCTACATGAAGAGCAGTAGTGGATAACTACAGGAAATATAGGTGAAGAGCAGTAGTGGATAACTACAGGAAATCTAGTTGAAGAGCAGTAGTGGATAACTACAGGAAATCTACACGAAGAGCAGTAGTGGATAACTACAGGAAATCTAGGTGAAGAGCAGTAGTGGATAACTACAGGAAATCTAGGTGAAGAGCAGTAGTGGATAACTACAGGAAATCTAGGTGAAGAGCAGTAGTGGATAACTACAGGAAATCTAGGTGAAGAGCAGTAGTGGATAACTACAGGAAATCTAGTTGAAGAGCAGTAGTGGATAACTACAGGAAATCTACACGAAGAGCAGTAGTGGATAACTACAGGAAATCTAGGTGAAGAGCAGTAGTGGATAACTACAGGAAATCTAGGTGAAGAGCAGTAGTGGATAACTACAGGAAATCTAGGTGAAGAGCAGTAGTGGATAACTACAGGAAATCTAGGTGAAGAGCAGTAGTGGATAACTACAGGAAATCTACATGAAGAGCAGTAGTGGATAACTACAGGAAATCTACACGAAGAGCAGTAGTGGATAACTACAGGAAATCTAGGTGAAGAGCAGTAGTGGATAACTACAGGAAATCTAGGTGAAGAGCAGTAGTGGATAACTACAGGAAATCTAGGTGAAGAGCAGTAGTGGATAACTACAGGAAATCTACATGAAGAGCAGTAGTGGATAACTACAGGAAATCTAGGTGAAGAGCAGTAGTGGATAACTACAGGAAATCTAGGTGAAGAGCAGTAGTGGATAACTACAGGAAATCTAGGTGAAGAGCAGTAGTGGATAACTACAGGAAATCTAGTTGAAGAGCAGTAGTGGATAACTACAGGAAATCTAGGTGAAGAGCAGTAGTGGATAACTACAGGAAATCTAGGTGAAGAGCAGTAGTGGATAACTACAGGAAATCTAGGTGAAGAGCAGTAGTGGATAACTACAGGAAATCTACATGAAGAGCAGTAGTGGATAACTACAGGAAATCTAGGTGAAGAGCAGTAGTGGATAACTACAGGAAACCTAGTTGAAGAGCAGTAGTGGAAACCTACAGGAAATCTAGGTGAAGAGCAGTAGTGGATAACTACAGGAAATCTAGGTGAAGAGCAGTAGTGGAAACCTACAGGAAATCTACATGAAGAGCAGTAGTGGATAACTACAGGAAACCTAGTTGAAGAGCAGTAGTGGAAAGCTACAGGGAATCTAGTTGAAGAGCAGTAGTGGATAACTACAGGAAACCTACATGAAGAGCAGTAGTGGATAACTACAGGAAATCTACATGAAGAGCAGTAGTGGATAACTACAGGAAATCTAGTTGAAGAGCAGTATTGGATAACTACAGGAAATCTACATGAAGAGGAGTAGTGGATAACTACATGAAATCTAGGTGGAGAGCAGTAGTGGATAACTACAGGAAATCTAGGTGGAGAGCAGTAGTGGATAACTACAGGAAATCTAGGTGAAGAGCAGTAGTGGATAACTACAGGAAATCTACATGAAGAGCAGTAGTGGATAACTACAGGAAATATAGTTGAAGAGCAGTATTGGATAACTACAGGAAATCTACATGAAGAGGAGTAGTGGATAACTACAGGAAATCTAGGTGAAGAGCAGTAGTGGATAACTACAGGAAATCTACATGAAGAGCAGTAGTGGATAACTACAGGAAATCTACACGAAGAGCAGTAGTGGATAACTACAGGAAATCTAGGTGAAGAGCAGTAGTGGATAACTACAGGAAATCTAGGTGAAGAGCAGTAGTGGATAACTACAGGAAATCTACATGAAGAGCAGTAGTGGATAACTACAGGAAATCTACACGAAGAGCAGTAGTGGATAACTACAGGAAATATAGGTGAAGAGCAGTAGTGGATAACTACAGGAAACCTAGTTGAAGAGCAGTAGTGGATAACTACAGGAAATCTAGTTGAAGAGCAGTAGTGGATAACTACAGGAAATCTACATGAAGAGCAGTAGTGGATAACTACAGGAAATCTAGGTGAAGAGCAGTAGTGGATAACTACAGGAAATCTAGGTGAAGAGCAGTAGTGGATAACTACAGGAAATCTAGGTGAATAGCAGTAGTGGATAACTACAGGAAATCTAGGTGAAGAGCAGTAGTGGATAACTACAGGAAATCTACACGAAGAGCAGTAGTGGATAACTACAGGAAATCTAGGTGAAGAGCAGTAGTGGATAACTACAGGAAATCTAGGTGAAGAGCAGTAAATTATTATGAAATGATGAAATTATTACATATGAAATTATGTAAAGTGAGGTGGGGGATGTGCTTGTCCCAACATCACTTCTTCACTGTCGATGGGAAGGAGACAATCCAGGATGCCCATCACCTCCCCACAGCTGCAGGAGGCTCCAGTCTGTTGGAGGATTGCCTTTCAAGCGTCGCCAGCACGTTGCTTTTCTCTCAGGGTGAGCTCTCCTAGCCTTTGTCTTCCCAGATTTACCCACAAGACAGTGGCACAGTGGTTTGTCGATGCCAGGGTGTGTCCACATAACGTGGGTCTGCGCACCGCAACTCTGAGGACCACTGCATCTCCAAGATCCCTTCCCAAGTTAGCCTGGGGCCGCGGGGATGCCCAGTTACCATTTGTTTCCAAAAAGAGGCCTTGGTGAAGGAGAGTCTATTTACTGGCAAGGGAAGGCTTACCACACAGAGCTTTTCCCCCCTGTTTACCACAAGAGCTAGCCAGCAGCATTGGTCTGTAAGTGAGAGGCATGCACCTTCCCTCGAACTATTGCAATGAAGCACTAGACGCATCACAACACCTTGGGTCCTACACACAAACAAACTCTCTGTCATTTACGCAGACAGACAGACTCCACCACTGGCTGACTGATTCACTGAATCAGTGGTGTGTATTGGGGGGCGATTCACATGTGCTTTGGCTATTACTGAAGCAGGACACTTGGTATGCTAGAAAATAAAAGGAAATAGTGAATATTTAATTAGGAGTTAAAGTTATACCACTATTCATGGATTTGTTTTTACCCAATTCATAATGTAATATAATGTCATAATCAACACATCATTTAATAATAATAATGTTTATTATTACATTATGCACAAAAATATTATTAAGTTATGGTTTCAGCATATTTATTACATTATCTGTAATTATTACATTATTGGAATTTTATTACATTATCAATTGCTACAACTGTGCCTTGAGTATGTGAACAGAATCAAGCTTTCAGGCGTTAATGTTAATTATCCTACAATATATTTGTCCTTGGTGACTGCCGTTTAGCCTATATTGATGTAGTTTGGCTACATTCTCTGCTGCCTCCCTCATGTCAGCATCACTGTGAACATACAGGCTACACTTGGAGATGTAGGCTAATTATTTATGTACAGGGAACAGGGAACTGGGAACAGGGAACTGGGAACAGGGAACTGGGAACTGGGAACTGCAAACCAAAATAAAACCTGATAATAAAGTGTCTTAGTAGGGCGTTGGGTTACAACCAGCTGCCAGAACCGTTTCAATGAGCCTTGGTATAGATTCTACAAGTGTCTGGAAGTCTTGGAGTGATGCAAGACCATCCTTCCACAAGAAATTCCATCATTTGATGTTTTGTTGATGGATGGTGGAAAACGCTGTCTCAGGCGCCGCTCCAGAATCTCCCAGAAGTCTTCAATTGGTTTGAGATCTGGCGACTGAGACACACCTTTCATAACCCCTGTACTGGAGACACTGATAACCTGCGTGTGCGCGCACACACACACACACACACACACACACACACACACACACACACATACACACACACACACACACACACACACACACACATACACACACACACACACATACACACACACACACACACACACACACACACACACACGCACACTCAAACACACACACACACACACACACACACACACACACACACACACACACACACACACACACACACACACACACACACACACACACACACACACACACACACGCACACTCAAACACACACACACACACACACACACACACACACACACACACACACACACACACACACACACACACAAACACACACACACACACACACACACACACACACATACACACACACACACACATACACACACACACACACACACACACACACACACACACGCACACTCAAACACACACACACACACACACACACACACACACACACACACACACACACACACACACACACACACACACACACACACACACTCACACACACACACACACACACGTGTCATTCAGAAGACTTTTCCAGAGCGACATACTTGAGCAATTAGAGTTAAGTTCCTTGCTCAAGGGCACATTGACAGATTTTTCACCTAGTCGTCTCAGGGAGTCGAACCAGCAACCTTTTGGTTGTACATGCCTAGTGGTGAAGACAAGGATTGACAAGGATAGAGCTGAAATCTACCTGTCTTTGAATATAAACACTCTGTGTGTTGTTGACATGACTCCCCTACCCTCTCCTTGTGTGTCTGTGTTCGTGCCTGACTCCATGCATGTATATGTGTGTCACGTTCCTGACCTATTTATGTTAGTTTGTTATGTGTGTTAGTTGGTCAGGACGTGAGGTTGGGTGGGCATTCTATGTTTTCTGTTTCTGTGTTGGTTTTGGGTTGCCTGGTATGGCTCTTAATTAGAGGCAGGTGTTTGGCGTTCCTCTAATTAAGAGTCATATTTAGGTAGGCGTTGTCACAGTGTTCGTTGTGGGTGATTGTTTTCCGTGTCTGTGTAATTGTTTGCACCATACGGGACTGTTACGGTTTGTTCGGTTTGTGTAGTCTAATTGTCCTATTCATGCGTTCTACTTGTTTTATGTAAGTTCGTCGTTTAGGTCTGTCTACACCGTTTGTTGTTTTGTTAGTTTAATCAAGTTCGTGTTTTCGTTTAAATAAATATGTGTTCAAACTTTGCTGCGCCTTGGTTCCCTCAATACTCCTCCTTTTCGGTCGAAGAGGAGGCGGACCGCCGTTACAATGTGAGTCTGGATATATGTCAAACTTTAACAGAACCACAAACACACGCTCCCCAGACAGAGTTGGTATGGCAGATCACTGCGTCCTTTATTAAAACAGACTATTATGAATAATAATGCAGGTTTCCTGGTGATTTAATTATAACCGCCCACACGACGATACAGCACCTTCACACAACCACCCACACGACGATACAACACCTTCACACAACCACCCACACGACGATACAGCACCTTCACACAACCACCCACACGACGATACAACACCTTCACACAACCACCCACACGACGATACAACACCTTCACACAACCGCCCACACGACGATACAACACCTTCACACAACCACCCACACGATGATACAACACCTACACACAACCGCCCACACGACGATACAACACCTTCACACAACCACCTACACGACGATCGACACCTTCACACGATGATACAACACCTTCACAATACCACACGACGATACAACACCTTCATACAACCACACGACGATACAACACCTTCACACAACCACCCACACGACGATACAACACCTTCACACAACCACACGACGATACAACACCTTCACACAACCGCCCACACGACGATACAGCACCTTCACACAACCGCCCACACGACGATACAGCACCTTCACACAACCGCCCACATGACGATACAACACCTTCACACAAACAACCACACGACGATACACCTTCACACAACCACACGACGATACAACACCTTCACACAACCGCCCACACGACGATACAACACCTTCACACACCCACCCACACGACGATACACCTTCACACAACCACACGACGATACAACACCTTCATACAACCACACGACGATACAACACCTTCACACAACCACACGACGATACAACACCTTCACACAACCACCCACACGACGATACAACACCTTCACACAACCACCCACACGATGATACACCTTCACACAACCACCCACACGATGATACAACACCTTCATACAACCACCCACACGGAGATACACCTTCACACAACCACCCACACGGCGATACACCTTCACACAACCACCCACACGATGATACACCTTCACACAACCACCCACACGATGATACAACACCTTCATACAACCACACGACGATACAACACCTTCACACAACCACCCACACGGCGATACACCTTCACACAACCACCCACACGGTGATACACCTTCACACAACCACCCACACGGCGATACACCTTCACACAACCACCCACACGATGATACAACACCTTCACACAACCGCCCACACGACGATACAACACCTTCACACAACCTCCCACACAACGATACAGCACCTTCACACAACCCCCCACACGACGATACACCTTCACACAACCACCCACATGACGATACACCTTCATACAACCGCCCACACGACGATACAACACCTTCACACAACCGCCCACACGACGATACACCTTCACACAACCATCCACACGACGATACAACACCTTCACACAACCGCCCACACGACGATACAACACCTTCACACACCCACACGACGATACACCTTCACACAACCATCCACACGACGATACAACACCTTCACACAACCACACGACGATACAACACCTTCATACAACCACACGACGATACAACACCTTCACACAACCACCCACACGACGATACAACACCTTCACACTACCACACGACGATACAACACCTTCATACAACCACACGACGATACAACACCTTCACACAACCGCCCACACGGCGATACAACACCTTAACACAACCACCCACACAACGATACAGCACCTTCACACAACCCCCCACACGACGATACACCTTCACACAACCACCCACACGACGATACAACACCTTCACACAACCACCCACACGACGATACAACACCTTCACACAACCACCCACACGACGATACAACACCTTCACACAACCGCCCACACGACGATACAACACCTTCACATAACCACCCACACGACGATACAGCACCTTCACACAACCACCCACACGACGATACAACACCTTCACAAAACCGCCCACACAACGATACAGCACCTTCACACAACCCCCCACACGACGATACACCTTCACACAACCACCCACATGACGATACAACACCTTCACACAACCACCCACACGACGATACAACACCTTCACACGACCACCCACACGACGATACAACACCTTCACACAACCACCCACACGGCGATACACCTTCACACAACCACCCACACGATGATACACCTTCACACAACCACCCACACGATGATACAACACCTTCATACAACCACACGACGATACAACACCTTCACACAACCACCCACACGACGATACAACACCTTCACACACCCACCCACACGACGATACAACACCTTCACACACCCACACGACGATACAACACCTTCACATAACCACCCACACGACGATACAACACCTTCACACACCCACCCACACGACGATACGACACCTTCACACAACCACACGACGATACAACACCTTCACACAACCACCCACACGACGATACAACACCTTCACACACCCACCCACACGACGATACAACACCTTCACACACCCACACGACGATACAACACCTTCACACACCCACCCACACGACGATACAACACCTTCACACACCCACACGACGATACACCTTCACACAACCACCCACACGACGATACAACACCTTCACACACCCACACGACAATACACCTTCACACAACCATCCACACGACGATACAACACCTTCACACACCCACACGACGATACAACACCTTCACACAACCACACGACGATACAACACCTTCACACAACCGCCCACACGACGATACAACACCTTCACACACCCACACGACGATACAACACCTTCACACAACCGCCCACACGACGATACAACACCTTCACACACCCACACGACGATACAACACCTTCACACAACCACCCACACGACGATACAACACCTTCACACACCCACACGACGATACAACACCTTCACACACCCACACGACGATACACCTTCACACAACCACCCACACGATGATACAACACCTTCACACAACCGCCCACACGACAATACAACACCTTCACACAACCACCCACACGACGATACATCACCTTCACAAAACCACCCACACGACGATACAACACCTTCACACAACCGCCCACACGACGATACAACACCTTCACACAACCGCCCACACGACGATACAACACCTTCACACAACCGCCCACACGACGATACAACACCTTCACACAACCACACGACGATACAACACCTTCACACAACCACCCACACGACGATACAACACCTTCACACACCCCTCCACACGACGATACACCTTCACAGAACCACCCACACGACGATACAACACCTTCACACAACCACCCACACGACGATACAACACCTTCACACAACCACCCACACGACGATACAACACCTTCACACGACCACCCACACGACGATACAACACCTTCACACAACCACCCACACGATGATACAACACCTTCACACAACCGCCCACACGACGATACAGCACCTTCACACAACCACCCACACGACGACACAACACCTTCACACACCCACACGACGATACACCTTCACACAACCGCCCACACGACGATACAACACCTTCACACAACCACCCACACGACGATACAACACCTTCACACACCCACACGACGATACAACACCTTCACACAACCACCCACACGACGATACAACACCTTCACACAACCACCCACACGACGATACAACACCTTCACACACCCACACGACGATACAACACCTTCACACAACCACCCACACGACCATACAACACCTTCACACGACCGCCCACACGACGATACAGCACCTTCACACGACCGCCCACACAACGACACAACACCTTCACACAACCACCCACACGACGATACACCTTCACACGACCGCCCACACGACGATACAGTGTACCGTACTACTAGTACTACTACTGTCTATTACTGTCTATTACTGTCTATTACTGTCTACTAGTGTCTACTAGTGTCTACTACTGTCTACTACTGTCTACTGTCTACTACTGTCTACTGTCTACTACTGTCTACTACTGTCTGCTGTCTAATACTGTCTAATACTGTCTACTACTGTCTGCTGTCTAATACTGTCTAATACTGTCTACTACTGTCTATTACTGTCTACTAGTGTCTACTACTGTCTACTGTCTACTACTGTCTACTACTGTCTGCTACTGTCTGCTACTGTCTGCTGTCGAATACTGTCTATTACAGTCTACTACTGTCTACTACTGTCTACTACTGTCTACTGTCTGCTACTGTCTATTACTGTCTGCTGTCTAATACTGTCTAATACTGTCTAATACTGTCTACTACTGTCTATTACTGTCTATTACTGTCTACTAGTGTCTACTACTGTCTGCTAATTTCTGCTACTCTCTGCTACGGTCTACTACTGTCTGCTACTGTCTGCTACTGTCTACTACTGTCTGCTACTGTCTACTACTGTCTGCTACTGTCTGCTGTCTAATACTGTCTACTACTGTCTACTACTGTCTACTACTGTCTACTACTGTCTACTGTCTGCTAATGTCTATTACTGTCTACTACTGTCTACTGTATATTACTGTCTACTACTGTCTACTACTGTCTACTACTGTGTACTACTGTCTACTAATGTCTACTATCTTTTAGAGTCTGTTACTGTCTACTACTGTCTACTGTCTACTACTGTCTACTGTCTACTACTGTCTATTACTGTCTACTGTATATTACTGTCTACTTCTGTCTACTATCTTTTAGAGTCTGTTACTGTCTACTACTGTCTACTGTCTACTACTGTCTACTGTCTACTACTGTCTACTACTGTCTGCTATCTACTGTCTGCTATCTACTGTCTACTACTGTCTACTACTCTCTGCTGTCTATTACTGTCTACTACTGGCTACTACTGTCTACTACTGTCTACTACTGTCTATTACTGTCTGCTGTCTACTGTCTACTACTGTTTATTGTCTACTGTCTGCTGTCTACTGTCTATTACTGTCTACTACTGTCTGCTGTCTACTGTCTACTACTGTCTGCTGTCTACTACTGTCTACTACTGTCTACTGTCTACTACTGTCTACTACTGTCTGCTGTCTACTATCTACTACTGTCTACTACTGTCTACTACTGTCTACTGTCTACTACTGTCTACTACTGTCTACTGTCCACTACTGTCTACTACTGTCTACTACTGTCTGCTGTCTACTGTCTACTACTGTCTACTACTGTCTACTACTGCCTGCTGTCTACTGTCTATTACTGGCTACTACTGGCTACTACTGTCTACTACTGTCTACTACTGTCTGCTGTCTACTGTCTACTACTGTCTGCTGTCTACTGTCTACTACTGTCTGTTGTCTACTGTCTACTACTGTCTGCTGTCTACTGTCTACTACTGTCTGCTGTCTACTACACAGCCAGGCTGTAACATACGACTGGTCCACCAACTGTTGATGTGTCAAGTGTTCCGGGAAGTCAGAATACTCTTAATGACCATGCCTGTTACGGTACGGTGTGTTGTGTTGTGCTATGCTATGTTATTTTATGCTATGTTATGCTTTGTTATACAACGGGTGGGTCTTATCCTGGGTGCTGATTGGTTAAAACCATGTTCCAGCCGGTGTCCGTTCCACAAGTTACCACCAGCTAAGGCTATAACGTTGAAATGCCTATTTACCCTGTTCAATCTGACTGGTTTTCAACAGCAGAGATTTGTATTGACCTCGCTGTCTGTCTCTCCGACATTGGGAACATTGTTTCAAAATTCAAATTCGATCTCCAACCGTCCCATAGTAAAGAACATGTTGGTACGAGACAGACAGGCTGGCATGGCAACTTTTCTTAGCCAGTCGAAATCATGAAGCAGCATAATTTGTATGTTTATAAAGACATTTAAATAGAAAAACACAAAATACAGTTAGTTTCCTGTCATTACACATTGAGTAAAAAGTGATCGTGTTGTTTGTTTAGTTGGCTCCTCTGAAAAGTGTCCCGGCGAGAGAGAAAATGTTCTATGTCGAAATCACGCATCATTTCTATGGATGTATCCCCAAAAAATCCCTAGAAAACAGCTTAAACAAACAAAAATGCAGCTGCTTTGCTGTTATTCTGGCTGCGCTGTTTGATGTGACTGTGTTAGCCATAGTTGGCTAGCTAGCAACGGATAAGACCATTGTCAGCCATCATGGAATGCAACATTTAGAATGAACGACTGGTTTGCCTCCAAAGATGTGGAACAAAAAGACTGTCTCGCCTCCAAAGATGTGGAACAAAAAAGACTGGCTCGCCTCCAAAGATGTGGAACAAAAAGACTGGCTCGCCTCCAAAGATGTGGAACAAAAAGACTGGCTCGCCTCCAAAGATGTGGAACAAAAAGACTGGCTCGCGTACCAGACAAACGAGCCGAGAGAACAAACGACCAGCCGGCTTGGATAGCAATCCTAGATTTCTGTCAGGACTATCTCATGAAAGGATTAAATAGTATGAAAAAATTCATTAAATAACGGTGTTGGTTACAAAAACCTCCCTAACATCTTCTACATTTACATTTAAGTCATTTAGCAGACACTCTTATCCAGAGCGACTTACAAATTGGTGCATTCACCTTATGACATCCAGTGGAACAGCCACTTTACAATAGTGCATCTAAATCTTTTAGGGGGGGGGGGGGGGGGCAGAAGGATTGCTTTATCCTATCCTAGGTATTCCTTGAAGAGGTGGGGTTTCAGGTGTCTCCGGAAGGTGGTGATTGACTCCGCTGTCCTGGCGTCGTGAGGGAGTTTGTTCCACCATTGGGGTGCCAGAGCAGCGAACAGTTTTGACTGGGCTGAGCGGGAACTGTACTTCCTCAGTGGTAGGGAGGCGAGCAGGCCAGAGGTGGATGAACGCAGTGTCCTTGTTTGGGTGTAGGGCCTGATCAGAGCCTGAAGGTACTGAGGTGCCGTTCCCCTCACAGCTCCGTAGGCAAGCACCATGGTCTTGTAGTGGATGCGAGCTTCAACTGGAAGCCAGTGGAGAGAGCGGAGGAGCGGGGTGACGTGAGAGAACTTGGGAAGGTTGAACACCAGACGGGCTGCGGCGTTCTGGATGAGTTGTAGGGGTTTAATGGCACAGGCAGGGAGCCCAGCCAACAGCGAGTTGCAGTAATCCAGACGGGAGATGACAAGTGCCTGGATTAGGACCTGCGCCGCTTCCTGTGTGAGGCAGGGTCGTACTCTGCGGATGTTGTAGAGCATGAACCTACAGGAACGGGCCACCGCCTTGATGTTAGTTGAGAACGACAGGGTGTTGTCCAGGATCACGCCAAGGTTCTTACCGCTCTGGGAGGAGGACACAATGGAGTTGTCAACCGTGATGGCGAGATCATGGAACGGGCAGTCCTTCCCCGGGAGGAAGAGCAGCTCCGTCTTGCCGAGATTCAGCTTGAGGTGGTGATCCGTCATCCACACTGATATGTCTGCCAGACATGCAGAGATGCGATTCGCCACCTGGTCATCAGAAGGGGGAAAGGAGAAGATTAATTGTGTGTCGTCTGCATAGCAATGATAGGAGAGACCATGTGAGGTTATGACAGAGCCAAGTGACTTGGTGTATAGCGAGAATAGGAGAGGGCCTAGAACAGAGCCCTGGGGGACACCAGTGGTGAGAGCGCGTGGTGAGGAGACAGATTCTCGCCACGCCACCTGGTAGGAGCGACCTGTCAGGTAGGACGCAATCCAAGCGTGGGCCGCGCCGGAGATGCCCAACTCGGAGAGGGTGGAGAGGAGGATCTGATGGTTCACAGTATCGAAGGCAGCCGATAGGTCTAGAAGGATGAGAGCAGAGGAGAGAGAGTTAGCTTTAGCAGTGCGGAGCGCCTCCGTGATACAGAGAAGAGCAGTCTCAGTTGAGTGACTAGTCTTGAAACCTGACTGATTTGGATCAAGAAGGTCATTCTGAGAGAGATAGCAGGAGAGCTGGCCAAGGACGGCACGTTCAAGAGTTTTGGAGAGAAAAGAAAGAAGGGATACTGGTCTGTAGTTGTTGACATCGGAGGGATCGAGTGTAGGTTTTTTCAGAAGGGGTGCAACTCTCGCTCTCTTGAAGACGGAAGGGACGTAGCCAGCGGTCAAGGATGAGTTGATGAGCGAGGTGAGGTAAGGGAGAAGGTCTCCGGAAATGGTCTGGAGAAGAGAGGAGGGGATAGGGTCAAACGGGCAGGTTGTTGGGCGGCCGGCCGTCACAAGACGCGAGATTTCATCTGGAGAGAGAGGGGAGAAAGAGGTCAGAGCACAGGGTAGGGCAGTGTGAGCAGAACCAGCGGTGGCGTTTGACTTAGCAAACGAGGATCGGATGTCGTCGACCTTCTTTTCGAAATGGTTGACGAAGTCGTCTGCAGAGAGGGAGGAGGGGGGGGAGGGGGAGGAGGATTCAGGAAGGGAGGAGAAGGTGGCAAAGAGCTTCCTAGGGTTAGAGGCAGATGCTTGGAATTTAGAGTGGTAGAAAGTGGCTTTAGCAGCAGAGACAGAAGAGGAAAATGTAGAGAGGAGGGAGTGAAAGGATGCCAGGTCCGCAGGGAGGCGAGTTTTCCTCCATTTCCGCTCGGCTGCCCGGAGCCCTGTTCTGTGAGCTCGCAATGAGTCGTCGAGCCACGGAGCGGGAGGGGAGGACCGAGCCGGCCTGGAGGATATGGGACATAGAGAGTCAAAGGATGCAGAAAGGGAGGAGAGGAGGGTTGAGGAGGCAGAATCAGGAGATAGGTTGGAGAAGGTTTGGGCAGAGGGAAGAGATGATAGGATGGAGGAGGAGAGAGTAGCGGGGGAGAGAGAGCGAAGGTTGGGACGGCGCGATACCATCCGAGTAGGGGCAGTGTGGGAAGTGTTGGATGAGAGCGAGAGGGAAAAGGATACAAGGTAGTGGTCGGAGACTTGGAGGGGAGTTGCAATGAGGTTAGTGGAAGAACAGCATCTAGTAAAGATGAGGTCAAGCGTATTGCCTGCCTTGTGAGTAGGGGGGGAAGGTGAGAGGGTGAGGTCAAAAGAGGAGAGGAGTGGAAAGAAGGAGGCAGAGAGGAATGAGTCAAAGGTAGACGTGGGGAGGTTAAAGTCACCCAGAACTGTGAGAGGTGAGCCGTCCTCAGGAAAGGAGCTTATCAAGGCATCAAGCTCATTGATGAACTCTCCGAGGGAACCTGGAGGGCGATAAATGATAAGGATGTTAAGCTTGAAAGGGCTGGTAACTGTGACAGCATGGAATTCAAAGGAGGCGATAGACAGATGGGTAAGGGGAGAAAGAGAGAATGACCACTTGGGAGAAATGAGGATCCCGGTGCCACCACCCCGCTGACCAGAAGCTCTCGGGGTGTGCGAGAACACGTGGGCAGACGAAGAGAGAGCAGTAGGAGTAGCAGTGTTATCTGTGGTGAGCCATGTTTCCGTCAGTGCCAAGAAGTCGAGGGACTGGAGGGACGCATAGGCTGAGATGAGCTCTGCCTTGTTGGCCGCAGATCGGCAGTTCCAGAGGCTACCGGAGACCTGGAACTCCACGTGGGTCGTGCGGGCTGGGACCACCAGGTTAGGGTGGCCGCGGCCACGCGGTGTGAAGCGTTTGTATGGTCTGTGCAGAGAGGAGAGAACAGGGATAGACAGACACATAGTTGACAGGCTACAGAAGAGGCTACGCTAATGCAAAGGAGATTAGAATGACAAGTGGACTACACGTCTCGAATGTTCAGAAAGTTAAGCTTACGTTGCAAAAAAATAAAATAAAATATCTTATTGACTAAAAATGATATAGTACTGCTGGCTGGTGAAGTAGGCTGGCTAGCAGTGGCTGTGTTGTTGAAAGTGAAGCTGGCTAGTTAACCTCGACAATTTCTCTAAATTTCTCTAAACTACACAATTATCTTGGATACAAGGACAGCAAAGACAACTAGCTAACACTACGCTAATCAAGTCGTTCCGTTGTAATGTAAGTTTCTACAGTGCTGCTATTCGGTAGAAGTTGGCTAGCTAGCAGTGTTAGCTAGCAGTGTTGGCTAGGTAGGAGGACGGCAGCGCGGCAGGCGAAAATAGCTGGCTAGCTAACCGATAATTACTCAAAGCTACACAATTATCTTAGATACAAAGATAGCAAAGACAACTATGTAGCTAGCTAACACTACACTAATCAAGTCGTTCCGTTGTAATGTAATCGTTTCTACAGTGCTGCTAATCGGTGGCTAGTTGGCTAGCTAGCAGGGTTGACTACGTTACGTTACGTTACATTATGTTAGGACGAGAATACCTGGCTAGCGAACCTCAGCGAACCTCAATAACTACACAATTATCTTTGATACAAAGACGGCTATGTAGCCAGCTAAGTAGCTAGCTAAGATCAAACAATCAAAGATAGCAAAGACAACTGTGTAGCCAGCCAACACTACACTAATCAAGTCGTTCCGTTGTAATGCACTCGTTTCTACAATGCTGCTATTCGGTGGCTAGCTGGCTAGCTAGCAATGTTGGCTACGTTGCGTTACGTTAGGACGAAAATAGCTGGCTAGCGAACCTCAATAACTACACAATTATGTTTGATACAAAGACGGCTATGTAGCTAGCTAAGATCAAACAAATCAAACCGTTGTACTGTAATGAAAATGAAAATGAAAATGAAATGGTAATACTACCTGTGGAGCGAAGCGGAATGCGACTACTCCCTCCAACCCGGAAGTACAGGGGGGGGGAATAAGAGTCTTCAGCTTCAGTGATTTTTGTAGTTCGTTCCAGTCATTGGCAGCAGAGAACTGGAAGGAAAGGCGGCCAAAGGAGGAATTGGCTTTTGGGGTTGACCAGTGAGATATACCTGCTGGAGCTCGTGCTACGGGTGGGTGCTGCTATGGTGACCAGTGAGCTGCGATAAGGCGGGGCTTTACCTAGCAGAGACTTGTAGATGACCTGGAGTACACATTCTACCCCCATAAGACTGCTGAACAGCTAATCAGATTGTCACGCCCTGACCGTAGAGAGTTTTTTATGTCTCTATTTTGGGTTTGTTCAGGGTGTGATTTGGGTGGGCATTCTATGTTCTATTTTCTATGTTTTTGTATTTCTTTGTTTGTGGCACTATAGCTTCACGGTCGTTTTGTATGGTTTATTGTTTTTGTTGGCGTCATTTTTAAATAAAGGGAAAATGTACGCTCAGCACACTGCACTTTGGTCCAGTTCATTCGACGGCCATGACACAAATGGCTGCCTGGACTATTTACATTGACCCTCAAGCCGGAAGACTACTGAATAGTTAATCAAATGGCTTTTTAAAATGTTATTATTTCACCTTTATTTAACCAGGTAGGCTAGTTGAGAACAAGTTCTCATTTACAACTGCGACCTGGCCAAGATAAAGCACAACAGTTCGACACAAACAACAACACAGAGTTACACATGGAATAAACAAACATACAGTCAATAATACAGTAGAAAAAAGAAAAGTCTATATACAGTGAGTGCAAATGAGGTAAGATAATGGAGGTAAGGCAATAAATAGGCCATGGTGGAGAAGTAATTACAATATAGCAATTAAACACTGGAATGGTAGATGTGCAGAAGATGAATGTGCAAGTAGAGATACTGGGGTGCAAAGGAGCAAGATAAATACATAAATACAGTAGGTAGTTGTATGGGCTGTTTACCGATGGGCTATGTACAGGTGCAGTGATCTGTGAGCTGCTCTGACAGCTGGTGCTTAGAGCTAGTGAGGGGAATAAGAGTCTTCAGCTTCAGTGATTTTTGTAGTTCGTTCCAGTCATTGGCAGCAGAGAACTGGAAGGAAAGGCGGCCAAAGGAGGAATTGGCTTTGGGGGTTGACCAGTGAGATATACCTGCTGGAGCTCGTGCTACGGGTGGGTGCTGCTATGGTGACCAGTGAGCTGCGATAAGGCGGGGCTTTACCTAGCAGAGACTTGTAGATGACCTGGAGCCAGTGGGTTTGGCGACGAGTATGAAGCGAGGGCCAGCCAACGAGAGCATACAGGTCGCAGTGGTGGGTAATATATGGGGCTTTGGTGACAAAACGGATGGCACTGTGATAGACTGAATCCAATTTATTGAGTAGAGCGTTGGAGGCTCATTTTATAAATGACATCGCCGAAGTCGAGGATTGGTAGGATGGTAAGTTTTACGAGGGTATGTTTGGCAGCATGAGTGAAGGATGCTTTGTTGCAAAATTGGAAGCCGATTCTAGATTTAATTTTGGATTGGAGATGCTTAATGTGAGTCTGGAAGGCGAGTTTAAAGTTTAGCCAGACACCTAGGTATTTGTAGTTGTCCACATATTCTGTGTCAGAACCGTCCAGAGTAGTGATGCTGGACGGGCGGGCAGGTGCGGTTTAAGAGCATGCATTTAGTTTTACTTGCATTTAAGAGCAGTTGGAGGCCACGGAAGGAGTGTTGTATGGCATTGAAGCTCGTTTGGAGGTTAGTTAGCACAGTGTCCAAAGAAGGACCAGAAGTATACAGAATAGTGTCGTCTGCGTAGAGATGGATCAGAGAATCACCCGCAGCAAGAGCGACATCGTTGATATATACAGAGAAAAGAGTCAGCCCGGAATTGAACCCTGTGGCACCCCCCTAGAGACTACCAGTTAACTTGGCTACCGATTACGATAGAGGAAACCAAGTCTAGATTTAACTTTAGCCTGCAGCTTTGATATGTGCTGAGAGAAGGATAGTGTACCGTCTAGCCATACTCCCAAGTACTTGTATGAGGTGATTACCTCAAGCTCTAAACCCTCAGAGATAATAATCAAACCTGTGGGGAGAGGGGCTTCTTCTTATCAAACCACATGACCTTTGTTTTGGAGGTGTTCAGAACAAGGTTAAGGGTAGAGAAAGCTTGTTGGACACTGAGAAAGATTTGTTGCAGAACGTTTAACACAAAATCCTGGGAGGGGCCAGATGAGTATAACACTGTATCATCTGCATATACATGGATGAGAGAGCTTCCTACTGCCTGAGCTATGTTGTTGATGTAAATTGAGAAGAGCGTGGGGCCTAGGAACGAGCCTTGGGGTACTCCCTTGGTGACAGGCAATGGCTGAGACAGCAGATATTCTGACTTTATACACTGCACTCTTTGAGAGAGGTAGTTAGCAAACCAGGCCAAAGACCCCTCAGAGAAACCAATACTTCTTAGCAGGCACACAAGAATGAAATGGTCTACCGTATCAAAAGCTTTGGCAAAGTCAATAAAAATAGCAGGACAACATTGCTTAGAATCAAGGGAAATAGTGACATCATTGAGGACCTAAGGTTGCAGTGACACATCCATAACCTGAGCGGAAACCAGATTACATACCAGAGAGAATACCATAGACATCAAGAAACCCAGTCAGTTGATTATTGACAAGTTTTTCCAACACTTTTGATAAACAGGGCAACATAGAAATAGGCCTATAACAGGTAGGATCAACTTGATCTCCCATTTTAATAAAGGACGAACCGTGGCTGCATTCCAACCAATGGGAACCTCCCCAGAAAGTAGAGACAGGTTAAAAAGGTCGGAGATAGGCTTGGCGATGTTAGGGGTAGCAACCTTAAAGATGAAAGGGTCTAAACCATCTGACCCAGATGTTTTTTTCTTGACGCTAGGGGCGTTTTTTTTTATATATATATAACGTTCCCAACGTAAACGGGCTATTTCTCAGGCCCAGATCGTAGAATATGCATATAATTTACAGATTAGGATAGAAAACACTCCAAAGTTTCCAAAACTGTCAAAATATTGTCTGTGAGTATAACAAAACTGATTCTGCAGGCGAAAACCTGAGGAAATCCAACCCGGAAGTGCTTCTTTTTTTTTATCCCTGTTCTGTTGCCTGCCCCTCCTCCATTTAAGGCGTATCAACCAGATTCCTTTTCCAATGGCTTCCTCAGGCTGTGACCAGGCTTTAGACATAGTTTCAGGCTTTTATTTTGAAAAATTAGCGAGATTTTTCAAAACGTGTCAGGTGTCCTTTGATTAGTTCCTGCGCGTGAGAGGGGTAGCTCGACATTTTCTTTCTCTCTTTTATTGAGTAGGTTATCGTCCGGTTGAAATATTATCGATTATGTATGTTAAAAACAACCTGAGGGTTGATTTTTTTTTTTTTTAAACGTTTGACATGTTTCTACGAACATTACAGATACTTTTTGGAATTTTCTTCTGCCTTTCAGGAACGGAACGAGGCTGTGGTTTTCTGAACATAACGCGCAACCCAAATGGCGTTTTTTTGTGATAAAACTAATATTTATCGAACAAAATAACATTTATTGTGTAACTCGGAGTCTCGTGAATACAAACATCCGAAGATTATCAAAGGTAAGCGATTAATTTTATTGCTTTTCTGACTTTCGTGACCAAGCTAATTTAAGGCTAACTGTTCTAGCATTGACTGATACACTCACAAATGCTTGGATTGCTTTCGCTGTAAAGCAAATTTTCAAAATCTGACACGATAGGTGGATTAACAACAACCTAAGCTGTGGTTTGGTATATTTCACTTGTGATTCCATGATTATAAATATTTGTGGGATTATTTTTGAATTTGGCGCTCTGCAATTCAGTGGTTGTTTAGGAAAATGATCCCGGTAACGGGATCCGTAGCGCTAAGAAGTTTAAGGAGGTCCTTTAGCACCTCGGACTCAGTGACTGCCTGCAGGGAGAAACTTTGTAGGGGGAAAAAGAGGGAGAAGTATCAGGGATAGTCGCATTAGAAGGGGTGGGGGATGAGGAACTGTTGGACGTGCAAGGAGGCATGGCTGAGTCAAATAGGAATCCTGACTTAATGAAGTGGTGATTAAAGAGCTCAGCCATGTGCTTCTTGTCAGTAACAACCACATCATCATTAAGGGACAGCTGTGAGGAGGAGAGTTTATTCTCCAGGTCTTTAACCGTTTTCCAGAACTTCTTGGGGTTAGACCCACAGAGAGAGAACTGCTCCTTAAAGTAACTAACTTTGACCTTCTGGATAGCCTGAGTGCACTTATTTCTCATTTGCCTGAACAAGAGCCAGTCAGTATGAGTGTGCTGAGCCTTTCACCAAATGCAATTCTTGAGGTGGAGTAACTCTGCAAGATCACGGTCGAACCAGGGGCTGAACCTGTTTTTAATTCTCATTTTCTTTATGGGGGGCGTTTGTTAATTAACAATACCACTGAAAATATAAAAAAAGAAGGTCCAAGCGTCTTCGAAAGAGTTGATTCTATACCATTTTACAGATGATTTATGGTACGTCATGCTATGTTATGCTATGTTGCGTTATGCTATGTTATGCTATGTTACATTATGATATGTTACGCTATGCTATGTTATGCTATGCTATGCTATGTTATGCTATGTTATGCTATGTTATGCTATGTGTTATATTATATTATGATACGTTATGTTACATTATGATATGTTATGCTATGTTATGTTGTAATATGTCATATTATGTTATGCTATGCTATGCTATGTTCAGCACCTCTCATTGCTATGGTGGGAGGATTGCTCCATCTCTTTTGTCTTTCTCCATTCCCAATGAATCATCACGGTCCCGTGTGGCTCAGTTGGTAGAGCATGGCGCTTGCAACGCCAGGGTTGTGGGTTCAATTCCCACGGGGGGACCAGGGTTCAATTCCCACGGGGGGACCAGGATGAATATGTATGAACTTTCCAATTTGTAAGTCGCTTTGGATAAGAGCGTCTGCTAAATGACTTAAATGTAAATGTAAATCACTCATACAGGCGGAAAATTAGCACCCTGTTCTCAAATAGCACCCTATTCCCTATATAACTTCTTAACAAAAGTAGTGCACTGTATAGGATAGATTGGATGCCATTTGTGATACAGCCTCTGACTCTCACTTTAACTTTACAGTCAACAGTAAAAAAAAAATAAAAAAAAAATGGTGCTGACTATTCCCTTTGCTATCTGACTACTTGTGTGAAAATATGTGATGGCGTTGTAGCCATTGTTTTAGCATGATTTGTTCTTTGCGGTTTTGGTTGGCATACGCTAAGCCCTGGCTGATTTTGGAATACACTGTCTCTCCCTCTCTGTGATCCAGCTATAGTCTTGTTTACGAGAAGGCCTGCAGTTTATGTGAATGCTTGAGTCAGACTATAGGCCTCCACTGCCACCACTCAACCTTTATGGAGGTGAGTCACGAACACAACTAACATGCACGACAGGGAAAACATGTTCTGCTGCTAAATACCTTTAGATAATAATAAGGTTTCTACTATGGGAAATCCCTGCTAGAGTATTGAGTCTTTTCATGGTACATTTAGATTTTAGTCATTTAGCACAGGGGTTCCCAACCCTTTTTCACTCAGGGCTCCCCTTCCAGCATTGGGGAATATCCCGCTCAACGTCTATTTGGTCTCCCGAGTGGCGCACCTGTCTAAGGTACTGCCTTCTCAGTGCTAGAGGCGTCACTACAGACCCTGGTTCGATTCCGGGCTGTATCACAACCGGCCGTGATTGGGAGTCCCATTAGGGCTGTGCACAGTTGGCCCAGCGGCATCAGAGTTAGGTTGTCATTGTAAATAAGAATGTGTTCATAACTGACTTGCCTCGTTAAATAAAGGTACTTTTGTTGTTGTTGTTGAAATAACATATTTCTCTGGGCACCATCACTGTTCACACCCCTTCTTGTTGGTGGAGAGAAATGTGCAGGTTTAAAGCACATTTTCCTGCCATTTTACACATTTTGCCATGTCTGATGTGTATTCATGTGATATTTGAGTGATTCCAACATTACTACAAAAAATCTATGGGCTAAAAAACGTTAGCTAGTTGATCTGGACATTTCTGACAGGTTATAAATAGCTCTCTAAGGTCTGTAATGACTGACATGACAAGAGAAAAACTGATGATTCACTATCCAATTTAGAAATTGCACCTTGAGCATTCTACTATTACAACTTTCAAGAGTAAGTTGAAAGTCAGATGGGGTGCGCCGACACATAACACATCCCACAGTTTGGGAACCACTGATTTAGCAGACATTCTTAACCAGAGCAACTTATAGGTGCAATTAGGGTTAAGTACCTTGCTCAAGGGCACATCAGCAGATTTTTCACCTAGTCAGCTCACAGATTCAAACCAGCAACCTATCGGTTACTGGCCCAATGCTCTTAACCTCTAGGCTACCTATCACCAATAGTAAGCCTATTTGGTTCAGATTAACTATTTATTGAGACCTTGTCGCCTTGTCATAGTAGGCCAACTGTAGGCTATATGACCCACACTAATTTATGATGATGGGTTATGGGCCTGTGTAATAACAGGGTCAAAGCAGGCTGTGTGTTATCGGCCTGTGTAATGCGTGCGTGCGTGCGTGCGCGCGTGCGTGCGTGCGTGCGTGCGTGCGTGTGTGTGTGTGTGTGTGTGTGTGTGTGTATTGCTCAATCGTCGCCAGAGGCTGCATGTGTCATTCAAGAGGAGGCTGAACCGGGCGGAGTTCCAGCGGCGCTGTTCGACTGAGCGTAAGGCTTTGGAATCAGCTGTAGCTTTCTCTGCGCTACAGCTAGACTGTCTCTCTCTCTCTCTCTCCGTACAGCGGGTAGAATTTCACACCAGAAAGTACAACGCGATCTCTCTGGACATCCTCTCTCCAGTCCAGACGGACCTTTGGGAGACCCTTTTGGGGACTGACTGGACTGGGCCTGTCCCCAAAAAAGCGACGACAGGGTTTGACACGGAAACTGTATTTGAAGGATACATTCCACGACCAGATTCTTGATGCAGCATACAAATAGATTTAAACCTGATAAGTAAGAGTTGCAGTTTGATGAAAAGCGTTGGGACAGCAGCTGCTCCACGCGCATAGGAAGCTACAATAATGAAAAGCACAATTTGCCATTAATGTTAAAAGTAATCTGATTTGGATATAATACACGGTTCATTTGATTCTCGTTTGCAGAGTGATAATTTGCTCTATTAGAATGATAAACGTTAAGTGGAGCAACCCGGTCCCTTGCATTCCCACGAGAAGAGTCGGACAGAAACGGGAGGACTCAGAAACGGGTGAAGAGCTGGTGTCCAAATGCGCCAGGCTGAGTGAGTCTCCGGGTGACGCGGGGCTCCTCGGTAGCTCGCCAGGGTCACTGCTGTCCCCGGTCCCCTTGAGCGGCCCGACCGATCAAGGTCCGTGCCGGATAGGCCAGTTTCTGCTCCTACATATGGCCGATCAGGACAGGATGCACAGCGCACTCAACATTGACACCGGAGACGCGCTGGTGTGCAAGGTAAGTCCAAAGACCATAACCATTCATTGTGCAATTTCTTTGAATGAATGACTGTTTCTGAGATGTGGTGTGTTGCTCAACAGCACACAACCTCACATGAAGCCTAGTCTTCATGAACCCTTTGGTGACATTATACAACGTTTTAACTGAAATAATAATGTATCAGTAGCCTATTTAAATCATCTGAAATCATTCATTTATTCATTATGTTATGCATTGATGAGCAGTGGCCAATGATCCAAATACTCCTTACGCCTTTTGCACATTGAGTAATAATAAGGTGATAACCTAATAATAAGGTGATAGCCTAATAATAAGGTGATAGCCTAATAATAAGGTGATAGCCTAATAATAAGGTGATAGCCTAATAATAAGGTGATAGCCTAATAATAAGGTGATAGCCTAATAATAAGGTGATAGCCTAATAATAAGGTGATAGCCTAATAATAAGGTGATAGCCTAATAATAAGGTGATAGCCTAATAATAAGGTGATAGCCTAATAATAAGGTGATAGCCTAATAATAAGGTGATAGCCTAATAATAAAGTCACAACCGAATACAGTAATAGACAAATAATACGGTAAAATACTAATAATATGGTAAAAGCCTGATAACATGGTAAAATCCTAATAATACCGTATAAATCCTAATAAGACAGTCATAACCGAATACAGTAATAGACAAATAATACGGTAAAATACTAATAATATGGTAAAAGCCTGATAACATGGTAAAATCCTAATAATACCGTATAAATCCTAATAAGAAAGTCATAACCGAATACAGTAATAGACAAATAATACGGTAAAATACTAATAACATGGTAAAAGCCTGATAACATGGTAATAGCCTAATAATACAGTAAAAGCTGAATAATACCGTATAAATCCTAATAACTTGGGAGAGAATGAATAATACGATAATAGCCCAATTATACGTTAAAAACCTGATAATACGGTAATAGTCTAATAACACGGTAATAGCCTAATAATACGGTAAAAGCTAATAATACGGTAAAAGCCTAATAATACGGTAATATCCTAATAACATGGTAATAGCCTAATAATACGATAATAGCCCAATTATACGTTAAAAACCTAATAATACGGTAAAAGCCTACTTAACCGTGGCCATCTTTCATTAGAGTTTACGTAGTTGATGATTTCCCACATCACACCCTCTCCGCTGTTTATCAACTCCTCTCATTCACGTCAGTAGAATACGCCACACCATGGGTGAAATATGATACGCAAACACTGGAGTGGAAATGTAGAGTCATCATTCTCCTGTTCCAGGTGCTTTAAATAAAGACCAACCTTGATCACAGATGAGATTAAAACCAGGTGTCGTTTGGGAAAATCTGCGTCCCCTAATTTTAACACATTAAATAACAAACAAATGTTATTATGGGTGGAAGTCCGCTCTCTCCACCCCTTGGGGGCAAAACTCATCATAAATAAGCTGAGCCCACACTGATAGCCTACAGGTTTAAACACTAAACATTAGAAATCAGTTCTTTTCAATGGATTGGATTTGTTAGACGATTATAATACGTATTGACTCACACCAACGGGGCCAAACTCTAAGCTGATACATCTGAATCCACCCTGACAGATCCCTGTCTCTGTTCTCACAGGTGTTTGACATGGGTCTGTACCAAGAGAAGCTCCGGGCCTACCGCATCCTGCCGGTCCACAGGAACATCAGCCGTATCCGAGACATTGTCCTGGGGGAACGCTGGGCTTACGTCTTCCTAGAGAAGGACCACGGGGACATGCACAGCTTCGTTAAGAGCTGCAAGCGTTTGGACGAGGAGCGGGCGGCACAGCTCTTTCACCAGGTGGCGTCGGCCGTGACACACTGTCACCAGCATGGCATCGTATTAGGAGACCTGAAGCTACGCAAATTTGTCTTCTCCGACAGGAAAAGGTGAGATGACACGTGTGCCGTTTTCATACAATATCCTGTCAACCCAAACTGTACCAAGCTGGGTCAGATGTTGCCTTTCTTTTGACCATCCCAGCACTTATGGTGAATATGTAACCTTGCCAGCTTGGCTCAGCTTGACTCAGCTTGGCACAGCTTGGCACAGCTTGGCACAGCTTGGCACAGCTTGGCTCAGCTTGGCACAGCTTGGCTCAGCTTGGCTCAACTTGGCTCAGCTTGACTCAGCTTGGCTCAGCTTGGCTCAGCTTGGCTCAACTTGGCTCAGCTTGGCTCAGCTTGGCTCAACTTGGCTCAGCTTGACTCAGCTTGGCTCAGCTTGGCTCAACTTGGCTCAGCTTGGCTCAACTCGACTCAACTTGACTCAGTTTGGCTCAGCTTGGCTCAGCTTGGCTCAGCTTGGCTCAGCTTGACACAGCTTGGCACAGCTTGGCACAGCTTGGCTCAGCTTGGCACAGCTTGGCTCAGCTTGGCTCAACTTGGCTCAGCTTGACTCAGCTTGACTCAGCTTGGCTCAGCTTGGCTCAACTTGGCTCAGCTTGGCTCAGCTTGGCTCAACTTGGCTCAGCTTGACTCAGCTTGGCTCAGCTTGGCTCAACTTGGCTCAGCTTGACTCAGCTTGACTCAGCTTGGCTCAGCTTGGCTCAACTTGGCTCAGCTTGGCTCAGCTTGGCTCAGCTTGGCTCAGCTTGACTCAGCTTGGCTCAGCTTGACTCAGCTTGGCTCAGCTTGACTCAGCTTGACTCAGCTTGGCTCAGCTTGGCTCAGCTTGACGCAGCTTGACGCAGCTTGGCTCAGCTTGGCTCAGCTTGGCTCAGCTTGGCTCAGCTTGACTCAGCTTGACTCAGCTTGGCGCAGCTTGGCTCAGCTTGACTCATCTTGGCTCAGCTTGACTCAGCTTGACTCAGCTTGGCTCAGCTTGGCTCAGCTTGACTCAGCTTGGCACAGCTTGGCACAGCTTGGCACAGCTTGGCTCAGCTTGGCACAGCTTGGCTCAGCTTGGCTCAACTTGGCTCAGCTTGACTCAGCTTGGCTCAGCTTGGCTCAGCTTGGCTCAACTTGGCTCAGCTTGGCTCAGCTTGGCTCAACTTGGCTCAGCTTGACTCAGCTTGGCTCAGCTTGGCTCAACTTGGCTCAGCTTGGCTCAACTCGACTCAACTTGACTCAGTTTGACTCAGCTTGGCTCAGCTTGGCTCAGCTTGGCTCAGCTTGACTCAGCTTGGCTCAGCTTGACTCAGCTTGACTCAGCTTGGCTCAGCTTGGCTCAGCTTGACGCAGCTTGACGCAGCTTGGCTCAGCTTGGCTCAGCTTGACTCAGCTTGACTCAGCTTGACTCAGCTTGACTCAGCTTGGCTCGACTCAGCTTGACTCAGCTTGGCTCAGCTTGGCGCAGCTTGGCTCAGCTTGACTCATCTTGGCTCAGCTTGACTCAGCTTGGCTCAGCTTGGCTCAGCTTGGCTCAGCTTGACTCAGCTTGGCTCAGCTTGGCTCAGCTTGATTCAGCTTGGCTCAGCTTGGCTCAGCTTGGCTCAGCTTGGCTCATCTTGGCTCAGCTTGACTCAGCTTGACTCAGCTTGGCTCAGCTTGGCTCAGCTTGACTCAGCTTGGCTCAGCTTGGCTCAGCTTGACTCAGCTTGACTCAGCTTGGCTCAGCTTGGCTCAGCTTGGCTCAGCTTGGCTCAGCTTGACTCAGCTTGACTCAGCTTGACTCAGCTTGGCGCAGCTTGGCTGTGTAGTGTGAAAGGGCCCTTGATTGATGTCAGTGGTATGATAGTAGAGACATGCAGTGCACCCAGCAAGACAGGCTGGGCAGAGGAGGGATGATAAGGCATTATAAGGGGGTCATACATGTTTCTGGAAGGTATTTGGTTTCACGGTGTAATTGGGGTTAATGGCTAAATACAGTGTTATTTGTGTTTCACAGTTACCTGTTCACCCCTCCTCCCCCTCCTCCCCCTCCTCCCCCTACAGACAGCATCAATGTCTTACTGTAGAACACCTCCTCCCCCTTCTCCCCCTCCTCCCCCTTCTC